>NC_090323.1:209928664-210237231 GCF_040869045.1 Eurosta solidaginis
CATAAAGGTGGACCAGGAGTGACTCTAGAATTTGTATGTACGATATGGGTATCAAATGAATGGTGTTAATGAGTATTTTAAAAGGGAGTGGGCCTTAGTTCTATAGGTGGAAGCCTTTTCGAGATATCGCCATAAAGGTGGACCAGGGGTGACTCTAGAATTTTTTTGTACGATATGGGTATCAACTGAAAGGTGTTAATGAGTATTTGAAAATGGAGTGGGCCTTAGTTCTATAGGTGGACACCTTTTCGAAATATCGCCATAAAGGTGGGCCAGGGGTGACTCTAGAATTTGTTTGTACGATATGGGTATCAAATGAAAGGTGTTAATGAGTATTTTAAAAGGGAGTGGGCCTTAGTTCTATAGGTGGACGCCTTTTCGAGATATCGCCATAAAGGTGGACCAGGAGTGACTCTAGAATTTGTTTGTACGATATGGGTATCAAATTAAAGGTGTTATTGAGTATTTTAAAAGGGAGTGGGCCTTAGTTCTATAGGTGGACGCCTTTTCGAGATATCGCCATAAAGGTGGACCAGGAGTGACTCTAGAATTTGTTTGTACGATATGGGTATCAAATTAAAGGTGTTAATGAGTATTTTAAAAGGGAGTGGGCCTTAGTTCTATAGGTGGAAGCCTTTTCGAGATATCGCCATAAAGGTGGACCAGGGGTGACTCTAGAATTTTTTTGTACGATATGGGTATCAAATTAAAGGTGTTAATGTGTATTTTAAAAGGGAGTGGGCCTTAGTTCTACAGGTGGACGCCTTTTCGAGATATCGCCATAAAGGTGGACCAGGAGTGACTCTAGAATATGTATGTACGATATGGGTATCAAATGAATGGTGTTAATGAGTATTTTAAAAGGGAGTGGGCCTTAGTTCTATAGGTGGACGCCTTTTCGAGATATCGCCATAAAGGTGGACCAGGAGTGACTCTAGAATTTGTATGTACGATATGGGTATCAAATGAATGGTGTTAATGTGTATTTTAAAAGGGAGTGGCCTTAGTTCTATAGGTGGACGCCTTTTCGAGATATCGCCATAAAGGTGGACCAGGAGTGACTCTAGAATTTGTATGTACGATATGGGTATCAAATGAATGGTGTTAATGAGTATTTTAAAAGGGAGTGGGCCTTAGTTCTATAGGTGGAAGCCTTTTCGAGATATCGCCATAAAGGTGGACCAGGGGTGACTCTAGAATTTTTTTGTACGATATGGGTATCAACTGAAAGGTGTTAATGAGTATTTGAAAATGGAGTGAGCCTTAGTTCTATAGGTGGACGCCTTTTCGAGATATCGCCATAAAGGTGGGCCAGGGGTGACTCTAGAATTTGTTTGTACGATATGGGTATCAAATAAAAGGTGTTAATGAGTATTTTAAAAGGGAGTGGGCCTTAGTTCTATAGGTGGACGCCTTTTCGAGATATCGCCATAAAGGTGGGCCCGGGGTGACTCTAGAATTTGTTTGTACGATATGGGTGTTAAATTAAAGGTGTTAATGAGTATTTTAAAAGGGAGTGGGCCTTAGTTCTATAGGTGGACGCCTTTTCGAGATATCGCCATAAAGGTGGACCAGGAGTGACTCTAGAATATGTATGTACGATATGGGTATCAAATGAGTGGTGTTAATGAGTATTTTAAAAGGGAGTGGGCCTTAGTTCTATAAGTGGACGCCTTTTCGAGATATCGCCATAAAGGTGGACCAGAGGTGAGTCTAGAATTTGTTTGTACGATATGGGTATCAAATGAAAGGTGTTAATGAGTATTTTAAAAGGGAGTGGGCCTTAGTTCTATAGGTGGACGCCTTTTCGAGATATCGCCATAAAGGTGGGCCAGGGGTGACTCTAGAATTTGTTTGTACGATATGGGTATCAAATAAAAGGTGTTAATGAGTATTTTAAAAGGGAGTGGGCCTTAGTTCTATAGGTGGACGCCTTTTCGAGATATCGCCATAAAGGTGGACCAGAGGTGAGTCTAGAATTTGTTTGTACGATATGGGTATCAAATGAAAGGTGTTAATGAGTATTTTAAAAGGGAGTGGGCCTTAGTTCTATAGGTGGACGCCTTTTCGAGATATCGCCATAAAGGTGGACCAGGAGTGACTCTAGAATATGTATGTACGATATGGGTATCAAATGAATGGTGTTAATGAGTATTTTAAAAGGGAGTGGGCCTTAGTTCTATAGGTGGACGCCTTTTCGAGATATCGCCATGAAGGTGGACCAGGGGTGACTCTAGAATTTTTTTGTACGATATGGGTATCAAATGAAAGGTGTTAATGAGTATTTGAAAAGGGAGTGGGCCTTAGTTCTATAGGTGGACGCCATTTCGAGATATCGCCATAAAGATGGGCCAGGGGTGACTCTAGAATTTTTTTGTACGATATGGGTATCAAATGAAAGGTATTAATGAGTATTTTAAAAGGGAGTGGGCCTTAGTTCTATAGGTGGACGCCTTTCGAGATATCGCCATAAAGGTGGGCCAGGGGTGACTCTAGAATTTGTTTGTACGATATGGGTATCAAATGAAAGGTGTTAATGAGTATTTTAAAAGGGAGTGGGCCTTAGTTCTATAGGTGGACGCCTTTTCGAGATATCGCCATAAAGGTGGACCAGAGGTGAGTCTAGAATTTGTTTGTACGATATGGGTATCAAATGAAAGGTGTTAATGAGTATTTTAAAAGGGAGTGGGCCTTAGTTCTATAGGTGGACGCCTTTTCGAGATATCGCCATGAAGGTGGACCAGGGGTGACTCTAGAATTTTTTTGTACGATATGGGTATCAAATGAAAGGTATTAATGAGTATTTTAAAAGGGAGTGGGCCTTAGTTCTATAGGTGGACGCCTTTCGAGATATCGCCATAAAGGTGGGCCAGGGGTGACTCTAGAATTTGTTTGTACGATATGGGTATCAAATGAAAGGTGTTAATGAGTATTTTAAAAGGGAGTGGGCCTTAGTTCTATAGGTGGACGCCTTTTCGAGATATCGCCATAAAGGTGGGCCCGGGGTGACTCTAGAATTTGTTTGTACGATATGGGTATCAAATGAAAGGTGTTAATGAGTATTTTAAAAGGGAGTGGGCCTTAGTTCTATAGGTGGACGCCTTTTCGAGATATCGCCATAAAGGTGGACCAGAGATGAGTCTAGAATTTGTTTGTACGATATGGGTATCAAATGAAAGGTGTTAATGAGTATTTTAAAAGGGAGTGGGCCTTAGTTCTATAGGTGGACGCCTTTTCGAGATATCGCCATAAAGGTGGGCCCGGGGTGACTCTAGAATTTTTTTGTACGATATGGGTATCAAATGAAAGGTGTTAATGAGTATTTTAAAAGGGAGTGGGCCTTAGTTCTATAGGTGGAGGCCTTTTCGAGATATCGCCATAAAGGTGGGCCCGGGGTGACTCTAGAATTTGTTTGTACGATATGGGTATCAAATGAAAGGTGTTAATGAGTATTTTAAAAGGGAGTGGGCCTTAGTTCTATAGGTGGACGCCTTTTCGAGATATCGCCATAAAGGTGGACCAGAGGTGAGTCTAGAATTTGTTTGTACGATATGGGTATCAAATGAAAGGTGTTAATGAGTATTTTAAAAGGGAGTGGGCCTTAGTTCTATAGGTGGACGCCTTTTCGAAATATCGCCATAAAGGTGGGCCAGGGGTGACTCTAGAATTTGTTTGTACGATATGGGTATCAAATGAAAGGTGTTAATGAGTATTTTAAAAGGGAGTGGGCCTTAGTTCTATAGGTGGACGCCTTTTCGAGATATCGCCATAAAGGTGGACCAGAGGTGAGTCTAGAATTTGTTTGTACGATATGGGTATCAAATGAAAGGTGTTAATGAGTATTTTAAAAGGGAGTGGGCCTTAGTTCTATAGGTGGACGCCTTTTCGAGATATCGCCATAAAGGTGGACCAGGAGTGACTCTAGAATTTGTTTGTACGATATGGGTATCATATGAAAGGTGTTAATGAGTATTTGAAAAGGGAGTGGGCCTTAGTTCTATAGGTGGACGCCTTTTCGAGATATCGCCATGAAGGTGGACCAGGGGTGACTCTAGAATTTTTTTGTACGATATGGGTATCAAATGAAAGGTATTAATGAGTATTTTAAAAGGGAGTGGGCCTTAGTTCTATAGGTGGACGCCTTTTCGAGATATCGCCATGAAGGTGGACCAGGGGTGACTCTAGAATTTGTTTGTACGATATGGGTATCAAATGAAAGGTGTTAATGAGTATTTTAAAAGGGAGTGGGCCTTAGTTCTATAGGTGGACGCCTTTTCGAGATATCGCCATAAAGGTGGGCCAGGGGTGACTCTAGAATTTGTTTGTACGATATGGGTATCAAATAAAAGGTGTTAATGAGTATTTTAAAAGGGAGTGGGCCTTAGTTCTATAGGTGGACGCCTTTTCGAGATATCGCCATAAAGGTGGGCCCGGGGTGACTCTAGAATTTGTTTGTACGATATGGGTGTTAAATTAAAGGTGTTAATGAGTATTTTAAAAGGGAGTGGGCCTTAGTTCTATAGGTGGACGCCTTTTCGAGATATCGCCATAAAGGTGGGCCAGGGGTGACTCTAGAATTTGTTTGTATGATATGGGTATCAAATGAATGGTGTTAATGAGTATTTTAAAAGGGAGTGGGCCTTAGTTCTATAGGTGGACGCCTTTTCGAGATATCGCCATGAAGGTGGACCAGGGGTGACTCTAGAATTTTTTTGTACGATATGGGTATCAAATGAAAGGTATTAATGAGTATTTTAAAAGGGAGTGGGCCTTAGTTCTATAGGTGGACGCCTTTTCGAGATATCGCCATGAAGGTGGACCAGGGGTGACTCTAGAATTTTTTTGTACGATATGGGTATCAAATGAAAGGTATTAATGAGTATTTTAAAAGGGAGTGGGCCTTAGTTCTATAGGTGGACGCCTCTTCGAGATATCGCCATGAAGGTGGACCAGGGGTGACTCTAGAATTTGTTTGTACGATATGGGTATCAAATGAAAGGTGTTAATGAGTATTTTAAAAGGGAGTGGGCCTTAGTTCTATAGGTGGACGCCTTTTCGAGATATCGCCATAAAGGTGGGCCAGGGGTGACTCCAGAATTTGTTTGTACGATATGGGTGTTAAATTAAAGGTGTTAATGAGTATTTTAAAAGAGAGTGGGCCTTAGTTCTATAGGTGGACGCCTTTTCGAGATATCGCCATAAAGGTGGGCCAGGGGTGACTCTAGAATTTGTTTGTACGATATGGGTATCAAATGAAAGGTGTTAATGAGTATTTTAAAAGGGAGTGGGCCTTAGTTCTATAGGTGGACGCCTTTTCGAGATATCGCCATAAAGGTGGGCCAGGGGTGACTCTAGAATTTGTTTGTACGATATGGGTGTTAAATTAAAGGTGTTAATGGGTATTTTAAAAGGGAGTGGGCCTTAGTTCTATAGGTGGACGCCTTTTCGAGATATCGCCATAAAGGTGGGCCAGGGGTGACTCTAGAATTTGTTTGTACGATATGGGTGTTAAATTAAAGGTGTTAATGAGTATTTTAAAAGGGAGTGGGCCTTAGTTCTATAGGTGGACGCCTTTTCGAGATATCGCCATAAAGGTGGGCCAGGGGTGACTCTAGAATTTGTTTGTACGATATGGGTGTTAAATTAAAGGTGTTAATGAGTATTTTAAAAGGGAGTGGGCCTTAGTTCTATAGGTGGACGCCTTTTCGAGATATCGCCATAAAGGTGCGCCAGGGGTAACTCTAGAATTTGTTTGTACGATATGGGTGTTAAATTAAAGGTGTTAATGAGTATTTTAAAAGGGAGTGGGCCTTAGTTCTATAGGTGGACGCCTTTTCGAGATATCGCCATAAAGGTGGGCCAGGGGTGACTCTAGAATTTGTTTGTACGATATGGGTGTTAAATTAAAGGTGTTAATGAGTATTTTAAAAGGGAGTGGGCCTTAGTTCTATAGGTGGACGCCTTTTCGAGATATCGCCATAAAGGTGGGCCAGGGGTGACTCTAGAATTTGTTTGTACGATATGGGTATCAAATGAAAGGTGTTAATGAGTATTTTAAAAGGGAGTGGGCCTTAGTTCTATAGGTGGACGCCTTTTCGAGATATCGCCATAAAGGTGGGCCAGGGGTGACTCTAGAATTTGTTTGTACGATATGGGTGTTAAATTAAAGGTGTTAATGAGTATTTTAAAAGGGAGTGGGCCTTAGTTCTATAGGTGGACGCCTTTTCGAGATATCGCCATAAAGGTGGGCCAGGGGTGACTCTAGAATTTGTTTGTACGATATGGGTATCAAATGAATGGTGTTAATGAGTATTTTAAAAGGGAGTGGGCCTTAGTTCTATAGGTGGACGCCTTTTCGAGATATCGCCATGAAGGTGGACCAGGGGTGACTCTAGAATTTTTTTGTACGATATGGGTATCAAATGAAAGGTATTAATGAGTATTTTAAAAGGGAGTGGGCCTTATTTCTATAGGTGGACGCCTTTTCGAGAAATCGCCATGAAGGTGGACCAGGGGTGACTCTAGAATTTTTTTGTACGATATGGGTATCAAATGAAAGGTATTAATGAGTATTTTAAAAGGGAGTGGGCCTTAGTTCTATAGGTGGACGCCTTTTCGAGATATCGCCATGAAGGTGGACCAGGGGTGACTCTAGAATTTGTTTGTACGATATGGGTATCAAATGAAAGGTATTAATGAGTATTTTAAAAGGGAGTGGGCCTTATTTCTATAGGTGGACGCCTTTTCGAGAAATCGCCATGAAGGTGGACCAGGGGTGACTCTAGAATTTGTTTGTACGATATGGGTATCAAATGAAAGGTGTTAATGAGTATTTTAAAAGGGAGTGGGCCTTAGTTCTATAGGTGGACGCCTTTTCGAGATATCGCCATAAAGGTGGGCCAGGGGTGACTCTAGAATTTGTTTGTACGATATGGGTGTTAAATTAAAGGTGCTAATGAGTATTTTAAAAGGGAGTGGGCCTTAGTTCTATAGGTGGACGCCTTTTCGAGATATCGCCATGAAGGTGGACCAGGGGTGACTCTAGAATTTGTTTGTACGATATGGGTATCAAATAAAAGGTGTTAATGAGTATTTTAAAAGGGAGTGGGCCTTAGTTCTATAGGTGGACGCCTTTTCGAGATATCGCCATAAAGGTGGGCCCGGGGTGACTCTAAAATTTGTTTGTACGATATGGGTGTTAAATTAAAGGTGTTAATGAGTATTTTAAAAGGGAGTGGGCCTTAGTTCTATAGGTGGACGCCTTTTCGAGATATCGCCATAAAGGTGGGCCAGGGGTGACTCTAGAATTTGTTTGTACGATATGGGTATCAAATGAATGGTGTTAATGAGTATTTTAAAAGGGAGTGGGCCTTAGTTCTATAGGTGGACGCCTTTTCGAGATATCGCCATGAAGGTGGACCAGGGGTGACTCTAGAATTTTTTTGTACGATATGGGTATCAAATGAAAGGTATTAATGAGTATTTTAAAAGGGAGTGGGCCTTAGTTCTATAGGTGGACGCCTTTTCGAGATATCGCCATGAAGGTGGACCAGGGGTGACTCTAGAATTTTTTTGTACGATATGGGTATCAAATGAAAGGTATTAATGAGTATTTTAAAAGGGAGTGGGCCATAGTTCTATAGGTGGACGCCTTTTCGAGATATCGCCATGAAGGTGGACCAGGGGTGACTCTAGAATTTGTTTGTACGATATGGGTATCAAATAAAAGGTGTTAATGAGTATTTTAAAAGGGAGTGGGCCTTAGTTCTATAGGTGGACGCCTTTTCGAGATATCGCCATAAAGGTGGGCCCGGGGTGACTCTAGAATTTGTTTGTACGATATGGGTGTTAAATTAAAGGTGTTAATGAGTATTTTAAAAGGGAGTGGGCCTTAGTTCTATAGGTGGACGCCTTTTCGAGATATCGCCATAAAGGTGGGCCAGGGGTGACTCTAGAATTTGTTTGTACGATATGGGTATCAAATGAATGGTGTTAATGAGTATTTTAAAAGGGAGTGGGCCTTAGTTCTATAGGTGGACGCCTTTTCGAGATATCGCCATGAAGGTGGACCAGGGGTGACTCTAGAATTTTTTTGTACGATATGGGTATCAAATGAAAGGTGTTAATGAGTATTTTAAAAGGGAGTGGGCCTTAGTTCTATAGGTGGACGCCTTTTCGAGATATCGCCATAAAGGTGGGCCAGGGGTGACTCTAGGATTTGTTTGTACGATATGGGTATCAAATAAAAGGTGTTAATGAGTATTTTAAAAGGGAGTGGGCCTTAGTTCTATAGGTGGACGCCTTTTCGAGATATCGCCATAAAGGTGGGCCCGGGGTGACTCTAGAATTTGTTTGTACGATATGGGTGTTAAATTAAAGGTGTTAATGAGTATTTTAAAAGGGAGTGGGCCTTAGTTCTATAGGTGGACGCCTTTTCGAGATATCGCCATAAAGGTGGGCCAGGGGTGACTCTAGAATTTGTTTGTACGATATGGGTATCAAATGAATGGTGTTAATGAGTATTTTAAAAGGGAGTGGGCCTTAGTTCTATAGGTGGACGCCTTTTCGAGATATCGCCATGAAGGTGGACCAGGGGTGACTCTAGAATTTTTTTGTACGATATGGGTATCAAATAAAAGGTGTTAATGAGTATTTTAAAAGGGAGTGGGCCTTAGTTCTATAGGTGGACGCCTTTGCGAGATATCGCCATAAAGGTGGGCCAGGGGTGACTCTAGAATTTGTTTGTACGATATGGGTATCATATGAAAGGTGTTAATGAGTATTTTAAAAGGGAGTGGGCCTTAGTTCTATAGGTGGACGCCATTTCGAGATATCGCCATAAAGATGGGCCAGGGGTGACTCTAGAATTTTTTTGTACGATATGGGTATCAAATGAAAGGTATTAATGAGTATTTTAAAAGGGAGTGGGCCTTAGTTCTATAGGTGGACGCCTTTCGAGATATCGCCATAAAGGTGGGCCAGGGGTGAATCTAGAATTTGTTTGTACGATATGGGTATCAAATAAAAGGTGTTAATGAGTATTTTAAAAGGGAGTGGGCCTTAGTTCTATATGTGGACGCCTTTTCGAGATATCGCCATAAACATGGACCAGCGGTGACTCTAGAATGTGTTTGTACGATATGGGTATTAAATTAAAGGTATTAATGAGGGTTTTAAAAGGGAGTGGTGGTAGTTGTATATGTGAAGGCGTTTTCCAGATATCGACCAAAATGTGGACCAGGGTGACACAGAACATCATCTGTCGGGTACCGCTAATTTATTTATATATGTAATACCACGAACAGTATTCCTTCCAAAATTCCAAGGGCTTTTGATTTCGCCCTACAAAACTTTTTCATTTTCTTCTACTTAATATGGTAGGTGTCACACCCGTTTTACCACTGTTTTTTTCTAAAGTTATATTTTGCGTCAATAGACCAATACAACTACCATGTTTCATCACTTTTTTCGTATTTGGTATATAATTATGGCATTTTTTTCATTTTTCGTAATTTTCGATATCGAAAAAGTGGGCGTGGTCATTTTCGGATTTCGGCCATTTTTTACACCAATATAAAGTGAGTTCGGATAGGTACGTGGACTGAGTTTAGTAAAGATATATCGATTTTTGCTCAAGTTATCGTGTTAACGGTCGAGCGAAAGGACAGACGGTCGACTGTGTATAAAAACTGGGCATGGCTTCAACCGATTTCGCCCTTTTTCACAGAAAACAGTTACCGTCCTAGAATCTAAGCCTCTACCAAATTTCACAAGGATTGGTAAATTTTTGTTCGACTTATGGCATTAAAAGTATCCTAAACAAATTAAATGAAAAAGCGCGGGGCCACGCCCATTTTGAAACTTTCTTGCACCATATCATTACTGGAGTTGAATGTTGACATAACTTACTTATATACTGTAAAGATATTAGTTTTTCTTTTAAAATTTGACTTAAAAATTTTTTTTTTAAAAAGTGGGCGTGGTCGTTCTCCGATTTTACTAATTATTATTAAGCGTACATATAGTAATAAGAGTAACGTTCCTGCCAAATTTCATCATGATATCTTCAACGACTGCCAAATTACAGCTTGCAAAACTTCTAAATTACCTTCTTTTAAAAGTGGGCGGTGCCACGCCCATTGTCCAAAATTTTACTGGTTTTCTATTCTGCGTCATAAGTTCAACTCACGTACCAAGTTTCATCGCTTAATCCGTATTTGGTAATGAATTATCGCACTTTTTCGATTTTTCGAAATATTCGATATCGAAAAAGTGGGCGTGGTTATGGTCCGATATCGTTTATTTTAAACAGCGATCTGAGATGAGTGCCCAGGAACTTACGTACCAAATTTCATTAAGATACCTCAAAATTTACTTAAGTTATCGTGTTAACGGGCAGACGGACGGACGGACGGACGGACATGGCTCAATCGAATTTTTTTTCGATACTGATGATTTTGATATATGGAAGTCTATATCTATCACGTAATAAGATTTTCTATAAACTGTGCATACAACACCTTTGCTAGGCCCTGCAGATTCAAAGATAAGATTGTTTTTTGTAAGAATATATAAATATTTGTACTTTGCAAGGAAGTATCTCGAAAACTTTTTATTTTTTTGCAGATTTTTTTTTCCTCTGAGCTCTGTTTTATTACAATAAAAAAAGCTTTCATTCAAGCTTTCATTCAACAAAATCGATGTACTAATACAAAAGTTATAAGCATTCAAGTAGATGTATCCATTTAATACTTAAGTACCCTACTGGTACATATCGCTCATTTACTTCAATAGTGTCATAACTCAAAAAACACAATTTTCCAGGAGAGCCATTCAAAGATTTTAACTGCTATATGTTGCGCATATAAAGGCATATTTTCATTTTTATACCACGTGCTAAATTTTTAACTGATCATGAAGATTTTTTTATACAACATAGATTATGATATTGGGTACGTTTATATGTTACTAACTCAAAAGTCATGTTTTTTGAGCTACGACGACGTTGCAGCATATGAGCTATATGTGTTAGATTCGTATATCAGTTAGTTAGCAGGTAGATTTCAGAAGGGTTATTAGATACAAAAAACTGTTATTGTCGTTTTCGCAAACCCAGGTACATTTCAAGCAAGAGCATATTTTTAAAGCAAGTGGTGTTTTCCGTGTAGAACTGGGGAATCTTTTTGTCTAGGTAGGCTTGAATTTTTACTTGATATAGGTATAAATAATAGTACATGAGCTTTGTTTCTTCATAATATCTGCAAGGCTCGCCGGATACTGCTCAGTTTATAATTGCAGTTTATAACACGTCATTTACTTAAAAATATAATGTGAATAAAAGCGCGCGAGAGTTTGAGTGTACAAATGATCCAGATATGTTCTATTTCATCTGCGGTCAATTTATCGTTAAAAGGATGCGACGTGTGTTTTCAAATCTTTTGAAAGTTACATACTATAAGTATTTTGGAATTGAGCCTAAAAACAATGAAAAATGATGGACACCGAACACTGTGTACACCACATGTCGAGTCGAATTGATTTTCGGAAACCGGAATAAAAAGGTGCGTTGTAAAAATTAGGAATTTGCTCCCTTCTAATGCATAGCTAGCTAATTTCTGAAACTATCTATTTAGGCGACATATGAAATTTATTACACCAATGAAGTGGAGGTAACCAACTTGCCATTCAACGGACTGCTATATTTGTACTACAAATGTACTTGGGGTTGGAAAGCCAAGAAAAGTAACCTATGCGAGCGTATCTACAGTGTCATTACCAGAACTAAATTCGACGGAAGCTACATTGCCAGAATCAAATTTAAATTTAGTTCCGGCTCCAGTTTCATTGTCAACAGCAGTATCTGACGTGGCACCATGTTATACTGGATTTCAAACGGAAAACGAAGGAAACTCTTTGTCACAAGCACAACTCAATGATTGGATAAGGATTTTGGAATTGTCAAAGGAAAAGGCCGAACTAAACGCCTCTCGTATGCAACAATTTAAACTTGTTCAATCCGATGTTAAGGTAACATATTAAAGAACTCGTCACGAACAATTTTCCAAGTGCTATGCGAAGGAGGACAGTTTTTGTTATTGCAAAGACATTGCTGGTCTATTCAAAGAGTTTGGTGAACCATATGATTCAAAATAGTGGCGATTATTCATAGACGGCAATGAATTAAGTTTAAAGGCCGTATTATTGCATATTGGCAACCAAAAGCCATCTATCCCGATCGCGCATGCAGTAGATACGAAGGAAACGTATGAGATAATGCAAAAATTCCTCAAATTAATCAAATACGAAGAACATGATTGGCGACCTTAAAGTCGTTGGAATGCTATGCGGTCTACAAAGTGGACACACAAAATATTGTTGCTTTCTATGCAAATGGATAGCCGAGCTCATCAAGACCACTACATCATAAGGGATTGGCCAGAACGAATCGAGTTTCAAGTTGGGGTGGATAACATAAAATACTCGCCACTTATAAAGAAGGAAAAAATAATTCTACCTCCGCTCCACATCAACTTTGTCAAGGCTTTGGACAAAGAAGGTGAAGCTTTTCATCATTTGAGGACAATTTTTCCAGAGATTTCAGAAGCAAAAATAATGGAAGGGATTTTTGGGGGACCGCAAATAAGGAAAATGATGACCAATAAGCATTTGTCACCGGTGGAGGCAGCAGCGTGGGATTCTTTTGATAAGGCCGTTACTTCTTTTTTAGGCAAACACAAAAGTCCTAACTACGAGATGATAGTGAACGACTTAATCGAAAACTATGCGGAAATGGGTAAATAAAAAAACATATTTAAGACCATTTTCTCAGTTAACTTTAAAACCTATCTGCCAGATATACAAAAAAATTGTATGAAAATTTCTAAATTTACATGAGAATATATAAACCTTAATCTGAATTCATCGTCCAATATCGAACAAATAAGAACGAGAAAAATTTAAACAAAAAAATTTGTTCTGAATTGAAAGATACTTATATATTTATCTAATATACTTTTTTTTTCGTTCAGGAGAAAATATGTCTTTAAAAATTCATTTTCTATACTCCCATTTAAATCTTTTCCCGCAAAATCTTGGCGACGAAAGTGATGAGCAAGGCGAAAGGTTTCACCAGCAAATGAAAATGATTGAAAGTCGGTATCAAGGATTCTGGGATGTCGCTATAAGCATCAAAACAAGACACACAACTTTTTCAATTATAAAATAAGATCACAGAGTTAAGACAGAATCATACGTACATATGCTATTATTTGTAGGGTACTTAAGTTTTACTATATGGATATATTTGTTTGAATGCTTATAACTTTTTTATTAGTTCATTGATTTTGTTGAATGAAAGCTTATTTTTTTATAGTCAGTTGAGCAGAGCTCACAGAGTATATTAAGTTTGATTGGATAACGGTTGGTTGTACATATATAAAGGAATCGAGATAGATATAGACTTCCATATATCAAAATAATCAGGATCGAAAAAAAATTTGATTCAGCCATGTCCGTCCGTCCGTCCGTCCGTCCGTTAACACGATAACTTGAGTAAATTTTGAGGTATCTTGATGAACTTTGGTATGTAGATTCCTGAGAACTCATCTCAGATCGCTATTTAAAATTAATGATATCGGACTATAACCACGCCCACTTTTTTGATATCGAAAATTTCGAAAAACCGAAAAAGTGCGATAATTCATTACCAAAGACAGATAAAGCGACGAAACTTGGTAGATGAGTTGAATATATGACGAAATCGGTTGATGCCACGCCCAGTTTTTATACACAGTCGTCCGTATGTCCTTCCGCATGGCCGTTAATACGATAACTTGAGCAAAAATCTTTAATGAACTTAGTTCACGTACTTACTTGAACTCACTTTATCTTGGTATGAAAAATGAACGAAATCCGACAATGACCACGCCCACATTTTCGATATCAAAAATTACGAAAAATGAAAAAAATGCCAAAATTCTATACCAAATACGAAAAAAGGGATGAAACATGGTGAGGTAATTGGATTGGTTTATTGACGAGAAATATAACTTTAGGAAAAACTTTATAAAATGGTTGTGACACCTACCATATTAAGTAGAAGAAAATGAAAAAGTTCTGCCGGGCGAAATAAAAAATCCTTAAAATCTTTGCAGGTATTACATATATAAATAAATTAGCGGTATCCAACAGATGATGTTCTGGGTCACCGTGGTCCACATTTTGGTCGATATCTGGAAAACGCCTTCACATATACAACTACCACCACTCACTTTTAAAACTCTCATTAATACCTTTAATTTGATACCCATATCGTACTAACTTATTCTAAAGTCAACCCTGGTCCACCTTTATGGCGATATCTCGAAAAGGCGAACACCTATAGAACGAAGGCCCACTCCCTTTTAAAAATACTCATTAACACCTTTCATTTGATACCCATATCGTAAAAACAAAGTCTAGAGTCACCCCTGGTCCACCTTTATTGCGATACCTCGAAAAGGCGTCCACCTATAGAACTAACGCCCCCTCCCTTTTAAAATACTCATTAACACCTTTCATTTGATACCTATATTGCACAAACGAATTCTCGAGTCACCCCTAGTCCACCTTTATGGCGATATTTCGAAACGGCGCCCACCTATGGAACTAAGGATTACTCGCTTTTAAAATACTCATTAACACCTTTCTTTTGATACCCATATCATACAAACGCATTCTAGAGTCACCCCTGGTCCACCTTTATGGCGATATCTCGAAAAGGCGACCACCTTTACAACAACCACCACTCACTTTTAAAACCCTCATTAATACCTTTAATTTGATACCCATATCGTACAAACTCATTCTAGAGTCACCCCTGGTCCACCTTTATGGCGATATTTCGAATCGGCGTCCACCTATAGAACTAAGGCCCACTCCCTTTTAAAATACTCATTAACACCATTCGTTTGATGCCCATATTGTACAAACACATTCTAGAGTCACCCCTGGTCCACCTTTATGGCGATATTTCGAAACGGCGTCCACCTATAGAACTAAGGCCCACTCCATTTTAAAATACTCATTAACACCTCGTTTGATGCCCATATTGTACAAACAAATTCTAGGGTCACCCCTGGTCCACCTTAATGGCGATATCTCGAAACGGCGTCCACCTATGGAACTAGGGATTACTCGCTTTTAAAATACTCATTAACACCTTTCATTTGATACCCATATCGTACAAACGCATTCTAGAGTCAACCCTTATCAACCTTTCTGGCTATATCCCTAAATGGCGTTCACCTATAGAACTATGGCCCACTCCCTCTTAAAATACTCTTTAATGCCTTTCATTTGATACACATGTCATACAAACACATTCCAGGATTTCCCTCGGTTCATTTTCCTACATGGTTATTTTCCCTTATGTTGTCACCATAGCTCTCAACTGAGTATGTAATGTTCGGTTACAGCCGAACTTAACCTTCCTTACTTGTTTTTAATAAAACAGAGCTTAGAGAGAAAAAAAAATTGCAATAAAATAAAAAGTTTTCGAGATCCTTCCTCGGAAAGTACAATTTTTTTTATATTTTTCCAAAAAACAAAAATTTTAAAATCCGTAATGATTGTTCGTTGTCTTTGAATCTGCAGGGATCAGCAAAAAGTGTTGTATGCACAGTTTATAGCAAACTTTATTATCTTTTAAAAGCATCAAACCGTTTTGGAATTACTCAATTCGTTCTTGAGATATATACGACTAAGTGTACCCAATTTTTTTTTTTGAAAGAAAAAAAACGGTTATTTGTAAATATCTCAAAAACTTTACCGTATAATTAAAAATAACGTTGATTTTCGGAATCAAGGGCTGCTTCTACATAGGAATTTCATAATGGCCTCTCTGGTGCTCTTTGATTGTAAACCAGTGTAAGTAAATCAAACATTTTCAGGTTATGCTTTTTGATGCGATAGAGCTTTTTGGTATTTTTATAGTCATTTGACCGGTCAGTTTAATTTAGGCATTTGCTAATTTATTTTTGCATCCAAATTTTTTGGTTTGTCATCAATCTTGTCACTCCTCTTAAACGCATTTGTTACATACCTGTGATCTGGATTTTCTAGTTTCTTCTAGTTTTTTTCTTCAAACCTTTCACTTTTAATAAGTGTTGTTAACCAGGTTTCCAGTTTTGTCTATTCTATTCTATCTACTTAATGACTTATCGAGTGAGGTTACTAACCCGGACTCAAATTATATAAAATTTAAATTTTTGTTCACAATTGCCACAAAATGAATATTTGTTAAGTTCTCGTTTTCATCAATTTCTTTCTTGAAAATTTGACTTAAACAAAGCTTCTGGTTTAGCAAGAAGCTTTATTTGGAAGAAGAGTGGAAAAAGTGAAAAGAGCGGAAGTTGGGATTTGTATATGTTTGTTGATCGCTTTAGGTAATTAAACATTATTTGAGCAATTTAAATTTAAAAATGTTTAAACCGTTTTAAAATGAAACAAGTAAGGATGAGACTATCTTCGAATGTGCCGAAGACCACATACCTTTTATGAATGGAGCTGAACAAAAATCTGATTAAATTTCAGAAATTCATAAAATCTGAAGAATCAGTTGTATGGTGTATATATTATATAAACGACCGATCTTGATGATTTGTTCAGACAACAACACACATACATAGTGCACTTTTCGAACACCTAAATAAACCCGCTCATTGAATTTTATCGAAATATCTCACAAATTGAGAACTAGTTTGTATCACTGAAACAACCCAGCTCGTTGTTGTTGTTATTGTTGTTGTTGTAGCGATAAGGTTTTCCCCCGAAGGCTTTGGGGAGTATTATCGATGTGATGGTCCTTTGCCGGATACAGATACGGTACGCTCCGGTACCAAAGCACCATTAAAGTGCTAGCCCGACCATCTCGGGAACGGTTTATGTGGCCACATTAAACCTTCAGGCCATTCCCTCCCTCCACACTCCCAAGTTCCGTGAGGAGCTTGGGGTCGCCAGAGCCTCGTCTGATAGTGAAACAGGATTCGCCGCGGATAGGTGAGGTTGACAGTTGGGTTTGGAGAAGCTATATATTGCGCTGGCAACCTGAAGGGTTGCGCTATACAGCCCCTTGAACCCGGTATTTGAGTCGCCTCTTACGACAGGCATACCTACCGCGGGTATATTCTGATCCCCTAATCTAGCTCGTCATTCTTATCATTGAATATACGTTTTGGTATATCTATCGATTCTCTTTTTTTATTGTATTTGTTGATAAATATGGATATTTTTTTTTGGTCTCGCTTCACTCAACGGTCTTGTAGCAGCAGAGCATTAGAAATGCAATCAGTTTTTATGCTAAAGCTATGCTTTAGGCTAAGTTTATGATCGAGCGTAATTGCATCGCGCGATGCGACGACAAACGCTCCATCGCTTGTTACATTTTCGCTAGCGTTATAGCTGGCGATTGAGTGTTTATAGTAGAGCGAAATCGCAAGCGATGGGATGCTCAACAATATAATTCAACATCTTTTTATTCACGTTGTGGCAGTGTAGAGAAAGCAACACTAACTCGTAAAATTTTATTATTAGAAAATGGCATTTGTTACGAAAAAAATATTTAAAAAGTATACATAAGAAAAACAAGTAAGGAAAGTTAAGTTCGGGTGTAACCGAACATTACATACTCAGTTGAGAGCTATGGTGACAACATAAGGGAAAATAACCATGTAGGAAAATGAATCGAGGGAAACCCTGGAATGTGTTTGTATGACATGCGTATCAAATAAAAGGCATTAAAGAGTATTTTATGAGGGAGTGGGCCATAGTTCTATAGGTGGACGCCATTTAGGGATATAGCCAGAAAGGTTGATCAGGGTAGACTCTAGAATGCGTTTGTACGATATGGGTATCAAAAGAAAGGTTTTAATGAGTATTTTAAAAGGGAGTAATTCTTAGTTCCATAGATGGACGCCGTTTCGAGATATCGCCACAAAGGTGGACCAGGGGTGATCCTAATTTGTTTGTACAATATGGGTATCAAAAGAAAGGTGTTAATGAGTATTTTAAAAGGGAGTGGGCCTTATTTCTATAGGTGGACGCCGTTTTGAAATATCGCCATAAAGGTGGACCAGGGGTGACTCTAGAATGTGTTTGTACAATATGGGCGTCAAACGAGTGGTGTTAATGAGTATTTTAAAAGGGAGTGGGCCTTAGTTCTATAGGTGGACGCCGTTTCGAAATATAGCCATAAAGGTGAACCAGGGGTGACTCCAGAATGTGTTTGTACAATATGGGCATCAAACGAATGGTGTTAATGAGTATTTTAAAAGGGAGTGGGCCTTAGTTCTATAGGTGGGCGCCGTTTCGAAATATCGCCATAAAGGTGGAGCAGGGGTGACCCTAGAATTTGTTTGTACAATATTGGTATCAAAAGAAAGGTGTTAATGAGTATTTTAAAAGGGAGTAATCCCTAGTTCCATAGGTGGACGCCGTTTCGAGATACCGCCATAAAGGTGGACCAGGGGTGACTCGAGAATTCGTTGTGTACAATATGGGTATCAAATTAAAGGTATTAATGAGAGTATTAAAAGGGAGTGGTGGTAGTTGTATATGTGAAGGCGTTTTCCAGATATCGACCAAAATGTGGACCAGGGTGACCCAGAACATCATCTGTTGGATACCGCTAATTTATTTATATATGTAATACCTGCCAAGATTTTAAGGGTTTTTTATTTCGCCCTGCAGAACTTTTTCATTTTCTTCTACTTAATATGATATGTGTCACAACCATTTTACAAAGTTTTTTCTAAAGTTATATTTCGCGTCAATAAACCAATCCAATTACCTCACCATGTTTCATCCCTTTTTTCGTATTTGGTATAGAATTATGGCATTGTTTTCATTTTTCGTAATTTTCGATATCGAAAAAGTGGGCGTGGTCATTGTCGGATTTCGTTCATTTTTCATACCAAGATAAAGTGAGTTCAAGCAAGTACGTGAACTAAGTTCATTAAAGATATGTTGATTTTTGCTCAAGTTATCGTATTAACGGCCAGGCGGAAGGACAGACGGACGACTGTGTATAAAAACTGGGCGTGGCATCAACCGATTTTGCCCGTTTTCACAGAAAACAGTTAGCGTCATAAAATCTATGCCCCTACCAAATTTCAAAAGGATTGGTTAATTTTTGTTCGACTTATGGCGTTAAAAGTATCCCAGACAAATTTAATGAAAAAGGGCGGAGCCACGCCCATTTTAAAATTTTCTTTTATTTTTGTATTTAGTTGCACCATATCATTACTGGGGTTGAATGTTGACATAATTTACTTATATACTGTAAAGATATTACATTTTTTGTTAAAATTTTACTTTAAAAAAATTTTTTTTAAAAGTGGGCGTGGTCCTTCTCCGCTTTTGCTAATTTTTATTAAGCGTACATATAGTAATAGGAGTAACGTCTCTGGCAAATTTCATCATGATATCTTCAACGACTGACAAATTACAGCTTGCAAAACTTTTAAATTACCTACTTTTAAAAGTGGGCGGTGACACGCCCATTGTCCAAAATTTTACTAATTTTCTATTCTGCGTCATATATTCAACTCATCTACCAAGTTTCGTTTATCTGTCTTTGGTAATGAATTATCGCACTTTTTCGGTTTTTCGAAATTTTCGATATCGAAAAGGTGGGCGTGGTTATAGACCGATATAGTTCATTTTAAATAGCGATCTGAGATGAGTGCTCAGGAACCTAAGTACCAAATTTCATCAAGATACCTCAAAATTTACTCAAGTTATCGTGTTAACGGACGGACGAACGGACGGACATGGCTCAATCAAATTTTTTTTCAATCCTGATTATTTTGATATATGGAAGTCTATATCTATCTCGATTCCTTTATATATGTAAAACCAACCGTTATCTAATCAAACTTAATATACTCTGTGAGCTCTGCTTAACTGAGTATAAAAATATCAAGTGCATCCAACCGCCAAGGAAAGAAAATATTGTGGTGAATTCCATAATTTACATGGACGCCGTTTTACATGTACCCTTTTTTAATTATATTGCGATTGTGGTAATCTGCATGACACAAATTCCACAGATACTGCTTGTCACGTACATTTTCAAAAAAAAATTCAGTTGGTTTCGCTAATTTCGCTCAACTGAATGAAAATATTTTGGTTGCAAATTTTCGTCGCTTTTGTCACTTGTAATCGCTCAATTCGCTTTGCACTAAATCGCTTTGTCATAAACATCTCCATATGCAGTAATATAATTTATCGCTAAGAGCGATTCTCGTCGCATCGCGTGATGTGATTACGATCGATTATAAACTTAGCCTTAGTCAAAAGCAGCGACTATTTACTAGCTTATTAATTTCGAATTAGACCGGTATCAACAATGTTTATGTCCTTCGGAGCGTTGAAAAGTCATCCATCAAAACCTTTTTATCACCACTGGTAGATGAGCTTTGGTGACCCAATCGTTTAAGCAAGCTACTTGCTATCCACCTACGGTCAGAAGCATGTCGCTACTCTGTAAGGGAAAGTGCTCGCGCAGCGTTTGCCTTGGTAACTCCAGGCTCATATCTAGAGGAGCAGACCACAAGTGGTTAGGGGCACTTCGTTTCCTTACAGCCATGTACATTCGGCAGGGCCTCCAGTTATTTTAATTTAAAAGTAGTGTGACTCAGCCGCAAGAATATAGGAAAACATAGCCACTTTGCTATCGGTGAAGATGTTAAATTCCCTAACCGTAGTAGCACTGGAAATCCTCCTATTCCACGCAACCTTAATACCAGCAACTCTTGCTTGGAAGGCCTAAAATTGCGGCTACATCGTGCTACTATCAGAAAACTCCATTCCACCATCTCGTCCAAATTCAAGCCATCCGTGAACCAGTCCATTATCCTAAATAAATTGTTTCTCCAATCCTTCCTTGAGGAGATGACTGCTCTCAAGCTTGCACAGAGGTTTATTGTTGACATACGATAATCCATCTTATTGATATGGATGCTTCAGTGCCCCAGATAAGAAAGCTTATATATAGCCCATGTCATGAAGCCAAATCAAAGGCCGGGTCTCAGCCCCTTTCCTGCAATATCAACCGTAATTATATTTACCGAGATGTGCTATGCGAATTTAAGTGTTTTTTTAAGACACTGGTGCCCAACGACGGCATTCTAATACAAATGCAATTTTTCTTTAGTAGTATGTGTTTACATTGAGAATGTTTGAGCATGTAATATTGTTTTTTATAATCGATGGCATTGAATTCCGTAATTTAAGTTATTTAAATGAGGCTGATATTGACGATACTGTGAAGAAATTTGGGAAAAGAGCTGAATTTCGACAAAAGCTTTTTGCTTCGCGAAAGAAAAACGTAGGTAATACCTATCTGCTTATATTTTAATTAGCTTTTTCCGTCTGATTCTGCCCTCCCCCCCTCTACACTTTTTCCTAATCCTTTTATTCACTCCTCCTTCCGTCTTTTTCGCTTCATCTATCTCCATCTTCGTCTCATTCTATCTCTTTCTCAATCTCCTTCTCCTTCTCTCTTTTCTCTTCTCTCAATTTCTTCTCATTCTCCTGCATCCCTTATTGCCTGTCCCAGAGGGTGGTATGTATTTTATTCCAGTCCCACTCCGAGTCTCTGTCCCAGTCCTAATCCTAATCCCAGTCCCATTCCGTCTCTGGATAATATATTGCTCTGTACTAAATCACTCATTAACAGCTTTCATTTGATATCCATATTGTATAAACACTGTCTAGGCATTCACTGGCCCATGTTTTGGCCTATAGCTCGAGACCCTAGTCACCCAGGGGTATGAAAATTACCCTCTACACAACTAAAGACTCTCCTGAATTAAAAAAAATGTCATAGTACCACTAAATCGCAGGCCCCCTCAGAAACCCCACCGCCACCACCCTCTCGGCGGGCCTGGTGATGTGCTATACTTGATATCATTCGCTATAATATTTTTTATTGATAAGCAGGTTGTTTAATTAAACACCAAGCAATTACACGGAAGTATATCCGCACCCCTGAAAATATGAGTGCCACTGCGTATACGTAACATTTTATTAATACGTATAAACAAATTAAAAAAAATTGCAATAAAATAATATTGCGACTATAAACTGAGATGTAACCTATCCTATCTCTCAAGTTAGATCAAATTAAACACGGGATGTAAAACAAATTCAAATTCGGTTCAGTAGTTTAGTAGTCCATCCCGCCCAAAAATGTTGTCACACGTGTTTTTTATATATTAAGATAATGTATTTGGAAGAAAAATAGCTTGTGTAAGCACAAATATGCATGTGCATATGTACATATGTTTGCTAACGTCGTTCGTGCTACCAGCGCTGGACTTAGCAGAGCAGTTTTTGTGTGGCTGAATAACCACACGGTGTATTTTGTGAGGATTCTGTGTATTATTAGCTTAATAAAAACTTTAAGTGAAAAATGTTGGTTATTATAAATATTAATATATTTATTTATATATATGTAGGCATGTGCTGGTGATGAGCTCCACAAAAAATATGATCAAAATGATTTCGATTATGTGATTTTCATTATGCAGAACTTTTATTAGATTTAGTAATAGCATTTAAGCTTATTTTGTGCCTTAATATAACTATATATGTACAAGCAAAGCTATATTTAATAAAAACAAGTATATATATATAACTTTGAAAATAGTTTTTTTTTATTCCAACAAAAGCAAATTTAAATATTTTTAAATTTAAATATACTATTTGATATTCAAAAAACAATTAAACATGAAAGTTGGTTAATTTAATATTTCGTATTTGAATAGGATTTGAATATCATCTTATTACACGCTAATATTTCGTACTCAGATCGCTTTCAAAAACTATGTAGTAAAATTAAAGGTGAAAGTATTCAATTGAGCTTCAAATATTGCATATTCGATTTAAATAATTTGCTCTACACAGCACTCTCATTGACGTTTTTAGTCAAATCATATGCGTTTGTATTTGATTTTACTATTTTTTTTCCACAGTGTATAGGAATAGTTGTCATGTAGGGAAAATCTCTAATTCAAAACGCCCTTCTATTAAACGAGAATAAGCGAAATATGTGCAACTGTTCTCTAGTTTTGCGCAAATTCAACGAATCATTTTAACATCAAAGTTTATAAGGCCGCCGTGGTGTGCTGCTAGCGTGCTGCGCCTACCACACCGAAGATCCTGGGTTCACGCCCGGGCAAAGCAATATCAACAATTTGAAGAAAACTATTCTAAGCCGGGTCGCTCCTCGGCAGTGTTTGGCAAGCACTCCGAGTATATTTCTGCCATGAACTTGACTCAGTGATAACTCATCAGCCTTGCAGATGCCGCTCGGAGTCGGCACAAAACATGTCGGTCCCGTACCGCCAATTTGTAGGAAAAATTAAAAGGAGTACGACGCAAATTGGAAGAGAAGCTCGGCCTAAAACCTTTTCGGGGGTTATCTCGCCTTCTATTTGTCTTATTTATTTACTCCCACTTTATTCCCCTCCCTACCTTCCTATATTTTTTTTCATCTCCTAACTTCCACATGCTTCCTCTCCTTCCCATTTCCCTTAGTCTCTCTTTCCTCATTTTTATCTCCCTTTTTTCCACACATTCTTCCTTCTCCCCAACCCTCTTTTCACTTTCTTCTCCTCTTGTATTCCCACTCCGATCTCTTATTTTCTTATTTGAAAGGCTGCCTAAGCAATATATTTCAAACAAATTACTCCAAAAATTTGATTTTGAGGCCCTGGTTCACTACCTGGATCAAAAGTTTTTCAAGCAAATTGCATTCTAAACTGTTTTATTTAGAACTAGCAGACCCGTCAGACGTTGTTCTACACTAAATTTGGTCTATCTGCACATATTTTAATAAGATTTTTCTCTCTAACTCTGCCCTCCCATCTTCACTTCTTCATAATCATTTTATTCACTCATCCCTCCGTCTTTTTCGCTTCATCTATCTCTATTTTCGTCTCACTATATCTCTTTCTCAGTCTCCTTATCCTTTTTCTCTTCTCTCAAGTTTTTCCCATTCTTCTTCATCCCTTATTGCCAGTACCAGAGGGTGGTATATATTTTGTTCCAGTCCCATTCCGAGTTCCAGTCCCACTCCGAGTCTCAGTCCCTATCCTAGTCCTAATCTCATTCCCAGCCCGTCTCTGGTCTACTTCCCCGAAAAAAGGAGCGTAAATACTAATATAGGCAAATTTATATACTAAATTTCAGGCAAATCGAATAGGACGTATGTAAATAGGTATGTGGGTATTATCAATTCATGCTTTTTTCGGCTTCGCATGCATATCTATCAGTTTTGCCAGGTTGATGGAACTAAATCGAATATCACAATGAAAATTACTTTAAATCCCTGAGCAACAGCTTTCATTTGATATCCATATTACACACATTCTAGGGGTATCCGGGTCCACGTTTTGGCCTATATCTCGAGGCCCTAGTCACCCAGCGGTATAAATTACTCTGTACTAAAGCACACATCAACAGCTTCAATTTGATATCCATAATGTAAAAACACATCATAGTGTTACCCTGGTCCACGTTTTGGCCTATATCTCGAGACCCTAGTCACCTATAGGTATGAAAACTACCCTGTACTAAAGAACTCATCAACAGCTTAAATTTGACACCCATAATGTAAAAACACATCCTAGTGTTAACCTGATCCACGTTTTGGCCTATATCTCAAGACCCTAGTCACAAATAGATATGAAAATTGACCTGTACTAAAGCACTCATCAACAGCTTTCATTTGTTATCCTTCTTGTATAATCACTTTCTAGGTGTATCCGGGTCCACGTTTTGGCCTCAATCTCGAGACCCTAGTCATCAATAGGCATGAATACTACCCTCTACTAAAGCACTCATCAACAGCTTTCATTTGTTATCCTTCTTGTATAAACACATTCTAGGGGCACACGGGTCCACATTTTGGCCTATATCTCGAGACCCTAGTCACCCACGGGTACGAGAAATACCCCGTATCAAAGTACTTATAAAAAGCTTCCATTTGATACACACATTGTACAAACATATCCCAGGATTACTCAGGTCCACGTTTTGATCTCAAGACCCTATCCAGAACGTGATAAAAATTATCCTATGTCTGTCTCCTGGTTCTAAGCTACCCCTTCTCCACATTTCAACCAAATCTGTTCATCCGTTCTTGAGTTATAAATAGTGTAACACATTAGAAACTTCAAAAATAACAGTGTTTCTCCACTATTTAATGGATGTTATTATACAATCTACAAACTTCAATCACTCTCTCTATTAAAACAAAAGCGCATGAAAATCCGTTGCGTAGTTTTAAAGGTTTAAGCATTCAAAGGGACATGGGACAGCAAAAGCGACTTTGTTTTATAATATGTAGTGATAGTGATACATGCAAAAATACCAAAAATAAAACATTTTTTTAAGAATTTTAAGGAAATGTTTAATATTTTTAACGAAAGATTATTTTTCAATAGATCTATGCATTCTTAACCATTTATGTTGTTTTAACAATTAACCGTTTACGTTGCATAAATATGTATGTATATACCTATGTCAAGCTGATATGATATGAAAATACATACATATAGACATTCATACATGCCTATAAACCTACGCCCGAAGTTAAATAACGCAGCGAATGCTATGTACATATGTACGTATGTGTCGCATCATGCCTCACTCAAAAGCAATTAGCGCGCACAGTTGACACCGAACAATCACACACACGAATTTTTTGGTAAAAATTTTACTTTTGTTTAAACAATTTGTGTGATATAAGAAAGGAATAAATTATTTTTTTTGATGCAGATCGAAAATTTACTGAAAAATAGAATTTTTCAAATCCATCCATCCTTTAATGAGTTGTAGCTGTGCAAGCAAAAATTGTATGATTTTTTACTACATTTTGGCAATTTGCCACGCCCCTATAATATATATCTTCAAATTATATTAACTATACCATCTCACGTAGCCAACCTTTCAAATGCAAAAAACCGTTTTAAAATCGGGCATTCTGTGTGAAGTTATGTGCATACATGGCATTTATCGAGTTTATTTTATAAGATTTATAGATATGTCGGCCCCTGGTCCAGTTCCCGTGTTCGCTTTTCTCTCCATATCAACCATTCTCATACTTCAAAGAATATGCTAAAAAAAAGAAATTTGCGAAATTTCTCCAAACTTTTCAGTGTTTTGCGCTTAGAAACACATTCAGCGACTCATTGTACCATTACAGAAAAATAATATGAAATATAAAATCAATTCTTGAACAACAGAAAATCTAGTTACTATTGCACTAGCTCCTAATTAGCACATTAAGTCTAGTTCTGAACCAGAAATTTGTATCACTAGTTACTGACTTCTCCACGGGGTAACATATGTGACAGTTCAAATCGAGTTTTTGATAAATTTATAACAAAACCTTTAAGCCTCTTGATATTAGCTAAGCAATTTTTAATATTGATCAAATACAAAACAAGTTACGATCAAGCGAACCATATAAATAAATAAATTAATTAAAAATAATTTTATTTATATACTTAGTCTAAACAAATAAATCATTTAAATTATCTAAATATGCGTACGTACATATATAGGCCTTAGGATTAAATATTCATAAAAATGTTGGTTCTAATTCTCTTAAATTGTGCTTGTACAGGGCAACTTTCGACTCTGCGAAGAGGGAGCCTGATTAAGGTGATTTTTATACTCAGTTGAGCAGAGCTCACAGAGTATATTAAGTTTGATTGGATAACGGTTGGTTGTACATATATAAAGGAATCGAGATAGATATAGACTTCCATATATCAAAATAATCAGGATCGAAAAAAATTTGATTGAGCCATGTCCGTCCGTCCGTCCGTCCGTTAACACGATAACTTGAGTAAATTTTCAGGTATCTTGATGAAATTTGGTATGTAGGTTCCTGAGCACTCATCTCAGATCGCTATTTAAAATGAACGATATCGGACTATAACCACGCCCACTTTTTCGATATCGAAAATTTCGAAAAACCAAAAAAGTGCGATAACTCATTACAAAAGACAGATATGGCACCGCCCACTTTTACAAGAAGGTAATTTAAAAGTTTTGCAAGCTGTAATTTGGCAGTCGTTGGAGACATCATGATGAAATTTGGCAGGAACGTTACTACTATTACTCTATATGTGCTAAATAAAAATTAGCAAAATTGGATGAAGAACACGCCCACTTTTTAAAAAAAAATTTTTTTAAATTCAAATTTTAACAAAAAATTTAATATCTTTACTGTATATAAGTAATTAAGTCAAAATTCAACTCCAGTAATGATATGATGCAACAAAATACAAAAATAAAAGAAAATTTCAAAATGGGTGTGGCTCCGCCCATTTTCATTTAGTTTGTCTAGAATACTTTTATTGCCATAAGTCGAACAAACATTTACCAATCCTTCTCAAATTTGGTAGGAGCATAGATTATATGACGGTAACTGTTCTCTGTGAAAATGGGCGAAATCGGTGGAAGCCACGCCCAGTTTTTATACACAGTCCACCGTCTGTCCTTCCGCTCGGCCATTAACACAATAACTTGAGCAAAATCCGATATATCTTTACTAAACTTAGCCCACGTACTTACCTGAGCTCACTTTTTCTTGGTATAAAAAATGGGCGAAATCTGACCATAACCACGCCCACTTTATCGATATCGAAAATTACGAAAAATGAAAAAAATGACATAATTCTATACCAAATACGAAAAAAGGGATGAAACATGGTAACTGGATTGGTTTATTGACGCGAAATATAACTTTGGAAAAAACTTTGTAAAATGGGTGTGACACCTACCATATTAAGTAGAAGAAAATGAAAAAGTTCTACAAGGCGAAATCAACAGCCCTTGGAATCTTGGCAGGAATACTGTTAGTGGTATTGCATATATAAATAAATTAGCAGTACCCGACAGATGATTTTCTGGATCACCTGGTCCATTTTTTGGTCTATATCGCGAGAACGCCTTCACATATACATCTAAGGGCCACTCGCTTTTAAAACCCTCATTAATACCTTTAATTTGATATCCATATCGTACAAAAACATACCAGAGTCACCCCTGTCCCACCCTAATGGCGATATCTCGAAAAGGCGTCCACCTATAGACCTAATGCCCCCTCCCTCTTAAAATGCTCAGTAACACCTTTCGTTTGATACCCATATCGTAAAAACATTCTAGAGTCACCCCTGGCTCACCCTAATGGCGATATCTCGAAAAGGCGTCCACCTATAGACCTAGTGTCCACTCCCTCTTAAAATGCTCAGTAACACCTTTCGTTTGATACCCATATCGTACAAACATTCTAGAGTCACCCCTGGCCCACCCTAATGGCGATATCTCGAAAAGGCGTCCACCTATAGACCTAATGCCCACTCCCTCTTAAAATGCTCAGTAACAGCTTTCGTTTGATACCCATATCGTACAAACATTCTAGAGTCACACCTGGCCCACCCTAATGGCGATATTTCGAAAAGGCGTCCACCTATAGAACTAAGGATTACTCCCTTTTAAAATACTCATTACCACCTTTCATTTGATACCCATATCGTACAAACACATTCTAGAGTCACCCTGGCCAACCCTAATGGCGATATCTCGAAAAGGCGTCCACCTATAGACCTAATGTCCACTCCCTCTTAAAATGCTCAGTAACACCTTTCGTTTGATACCCATATCGTACAAACATTCTAGAGTCACCCCTGGCCCACCCTAATGGCGATATCTCGAAAAGGCGTCCACCTATAGACCTAATGTCCACTCCCTCTTAAAATGCTCAGTAACACCTTTCGTTTGATACCCATATCGTACAAACATTCTAGAGTCACCCCTGTCCCACCCTAATGGCGATATCTCGAAAAGGCGTCCACCTATAGACCTAATGCCCACTCCCTCTTAAAATGCTCAGTAACACCTTTCGTTTGATACCCATATCGTACAAACATTCTAGAGTCACACCTGGCCTACCCTAATGGCGATATCTCGAAAAGGCGTCCACCTATAGAACTAAGGATTACTCCCTTTTAAAATACTCATTACCACCTTTCATTTGATACCCATATCGTACAAACACATTCTAGAGTCACCCTGGCCCACCCTAATGGCGATATCTCGAAAAGGCGTCCACCTATAGACCTAATGCCCACTCCCTCTTAAAATGCTCAGTAACACCTTTCGTTTGATACCCATACCGTACAAACATTCTAGAGTCACCCTTGGTCCAGCTTTATGGCGATATCTCGAAAAGGCGTCCACCTATAGAACTAAGGATTACTCCCTTTTAAAATACTCATTACCACCTTTCATTTGATACCCATATCGTACAAACACATTCTAGAGTCACCCTGGCCCACCCTAATGGCGATATCTCGAAAAGGCGTCCACCTATAGACCTAATGCCCACTCCCTCTTAAAATGCTCAGTAACACCTTTCGTTTGATACCCATATCGTACAAACATTCTAGAGTCACCCTTGGTCCACCTTTATGGCGATATCTCGAAAAGGCGTCCACCTATAGAACTAAGGATTACTTCCTTTTAAAATACTCCTTACCACCTTTCATTTGATACCCATATCGTACAAACACATTCTAGAGTCACCCCTGGCCCACCCTAATGGCGATATCTCGAAAAGGCGTCCACCTATAGACCTAATGCCCACTCCCTCTTAAAATGCTCAGTAACACATTTCGTTTGATACCCATATCGTACAAACATTCTAGAGTCACCCCTGGCCCACCCTAATGGCGATATCTCGAAAGGGCGTCCACCTATAGACCTAATGCCCACTCCCTCTTAAAATGCTCAGTAACACCTTTCGTTTGATGCACATATCGTACAAACACATTCTAGAGTCACCCCTGGCCCACCCTAATGACGATATCTCGAAAAGGCGTCCACCTATAGACCTCATGCCCACTCCCTCTTAAAATGCTCAGTAACACCTTTCGTTTGATTCCCATATCGTACAAACACATTCTAGAGACACCCCTGGTCCACCTTTATGGCGATATCTCGAAACGGCGTCCACCTATGGAACTAAGGATCACTCCTTTTCAAAATACTCATTAACAGCTTTCATTTGATACCCATATCGTACAAACACATTATAGAATCACCCCTGGTCCACCTTAATGGGGACATCTCGAAAAGGCGTCCACCGATAGACCTAAGGCCCACTCCCTCTTAAAATGCTCAGTAACACCTTTCATTTGATACCCATATCGTACAAACAAATTCTAGAGTCAGCCCTGATCTACCTTTATGGCGATATCCCTAAATGGCGTTCATCCATAGAACTATGGCCTACTCTCTCTTAAAATACTCTTTAATACCTTTCATTTGATACACATGTTATACAACCACATTCCAGGGTTACCCCAGATTGATTTTCCTTATTTTGTCTCCATAGCTCTCAACTGAGTATGTTATGTTCGGTTACACCCGAACTTAGCCTTCCTTACTTGTTCTTATTAAACTTTGTTTTTATAACGATAGTTTAATTTGAATATTATTGAATACGGGTATGAATGTTTTTGTTAAAGCTGTGGTATGAAAGACTGTATGTATTAAATGAGAATGGAATTCAGAACTAAAAACTGGTATATAATTTTTTAATAGCCCTCTTCCGTATGTTTAAATTTTAATAGCAACACTGAAAAACTAAGTGACTTTTCAAGTTAATATTTATTTATCTTATCAAATCAATCAATACATGCTAAACAGCTGTCTTTATAATTTTTAATTAATACCCTTAAGCATTTTTATTCTTAAGAATGATTAGTTATTCGCACGTTCTCAAAAATGTTTATTTACATTGTACCTGAGTTTTTTTATTTTATTTGAAAAGAATATTTTTTTAAGTTCTGCTTAAAATCCAAAGTGGGACAATTAAAGGCCATAATACAGTTTCAAGTTAATCGTTAAGCATTTCAACCAAACTAAACATCTTGCGTTGTTTGAAGCATCAGAACTGATGCAGCGAGTTACCTATGCTTACAGTTACTTTTTACGCTATCATGTCACAACCGATTCTTACGTTATCTCGACATTCTCCATCGCGAACAGCTGCTGTGAAAGCGAAAACAAAATGTCAGAAACAAAGGGCGAAAATAAATTTGACCGCTGCTTTCATGCGGTTAACGAATTACGTAAAACTAGACGATTGACGGAAAGGTAAGCTTCAGAGCATCATAAGCAAACGGTATCGCCAAAGCAGTTATCGTTCGTTAAACGTCTTGCAAGTCAAACAGAATGAGGCTCTTAGAATAGAATGCTAGTGAAGCTCAAGGTGGAGTTGCCCTACAACCGGATAATGTTATTTTTAAAATGATAAGGAAGTTAGACTCTGTATCTTACAAAGATTAGAACTTGTGATTGTACACCCGGTAGCAAGCTAATTTCATACCAATGATTCAACTACATCATGTTTTCATGGTCAGAGAACTTGGAGGCGATAGTTGGTTGAGCCATTAATCATGCAATAAGATCTGTGTGTTTGACATCGTTAGGTTGAGCCTAAAGAGGCAGGTACTCACATTGGAAGCATATATACAAGTATATACAGTGGCTCACAGCTTATTTCGTGCAGCTGATGATTTTTCATAGATTTAATTAGTTTTTGAGCGGCTTCGGGTGGTACCTTATGCCTTTCTTTGACAAGAGTTGTTTTTAAATCGCTAATCTTACTAATCTGCTTTTGACGTGTAGCCGATTCCAAAATTGACCTCAAATTTTCAATGACATTTAACGCAAGACATTGTGGAAGTGGATTCATGAGGTGTGGACAGTTGCATATTATCCATGCCTACAGAATCCCGGCACAATTCTGGACATGTGTTAAGGGTATTTGCCTTGGTTATAGCGAAATCGATCACGTACACCTAAATTAGGGACAATTTGCAACAAATTGTTTTCTCGTCAGGTTAAATAAAAATTATTATTATTAGTTATTAAAAATGAATATCCTCTAAACTCTTACAATAGATTGTTCAAATAAAATAATTTTTGTTAATTTTTTTTTATTTTATCAACAAAAAAAACAAAATTTAAATTGCTGGGGTGATTATGTCATGTAAGATATTACTTACTTACTTAATTGGCACTTAACCGTTTAAATGGTTATGGCATCCAACAAGGCGCGCCAGTCGCTTCTTCGCTCTGCCAACCGGCGGCAATTGGTCACACCAAGGCAGTTTAAATCGTTTTCACCTGGTCCTTCCAGCGGAGTGGGAGCCGCCCTCTTCTGCTTCCATAAACGATTCCGATAAAAAAACTTTCATATTTTGAGCGTCATTTTTCATTCGCATAACATGGTATGGCCAGCATAGCCGCTGCATTTTAATTCGCAGGACTATGTTTTTGTCTCCGTAAAGCTCGTGCAGCTCATCATTAAATTTTCTTCGGTACTTGCCATCACCAATGAGTAGAGGTCATAAACTTTTCTCCCGAACACTCCCAGAACCGATTCATATGATGTTGTCATGGTCCATGCTTCTGCACCATATAGCAAGACGGGTACGATAAGTGACTTGTAGGGCATGATTTTCGTTTGCCGAGAGGACTTTATTTTTCAATTGCCTACCTAGTCCAATGTATGTTGTTGTTGTTGTAGCAATGCTCACCCCACCTAATAGCCGCGACCGATCACAAATTGTCATCAATATCCTCTAACGGGAGTACAAGGAAACTTGCCGTTTCAACAGGGGTGGACCATAAGGAAAGGGGTGTTAGAGGCGTAGGTTCCACATTACAATTGAAGAGATGGTTGGTGTCATGTGGGGACACGTTGCAAGCGGGGCATACATTTTGTATGTCGGGGTTGATTCTGGATAGGTAAGAGTTTAACCTGTTACAGTATCCAGAACGAAGTTGAGCGAGAGTGACACGCGTTTCCCTGGGGAGTATGCGTTCCTCTTCCGCAAGTTTTGGATAATTTTCGTTAAGCACAGGATTCACCGGGAAATTCCAGGCATAAAGGTCCGACGCCTGTTTATGGAGTTCACCAAGGACCTGATAGTGTTTTTTCACTTCATACGGCTGTGTTCTCAGGTGCCGTATTTCCTCAAAATGCTTACGGAGATGACTCCTTAAGCCCCTAGGCGGTGCTGGTTCATCAATCAGATGTCTGTTGGGATGCCCAGGTTTCTGGGTATTCAACAGGAACTGTTTGGTCAGCATCTCATTTCTCTCCCTGATGGGGAGTATTCTCGCCTCATTATGAAGATGGTGTTCTGGGGACATAAGAAGACATCCCGTGGCGATTCTGAGAGCAGTATTTTGGCAGGCCTGTAGTTTCTTCCAGTGGGTGATTTTTAGGCTTGGCGACCATATGGGTGACGCGTAGCACGTAATCGGCTGACTAATTGCTTTGTATGTAGTCATGAGCGTTTCTTTATCTTTTCGCCAAGTACTGCCGGCGAGGGATTTGAGGATTTTGTTACGGCTCTGAATTCTCGGAACAATTGCGGCTGCGTGCTCACCAAAATTTAGACCCTGATCAAACGTCACACCCAAGATTTTGGAGTGTAGGACAGTCGGTAGCGTAGTGCCATCGACGTGGATGTTAAAAATGGTCGACATTTGGGGCGTCCATGTTGTAAATAAGGTCGCGGAAGATTTAGTCGGTGATAATGCCAGGTTTCGCGAGGCGAGGTGTGTGAGTCCAATGTATCATTTATTGGTGTTCTTCACTGGAATTCAGAGCAGGTTCCCAAATAAACAAAGTCTTTTACTATTTCCAAGTTATGGCTGCCAAGAGTAGCGTGGTTTCCAAGGCGCATATGCGCTGACTCTTTGCTCGATGAGAGCAGGTGCTTCCTTTTGTCCTCATTCACCATCAAACCCATGTTGTTGTTGTTGTTGTAGCCATAAGGACAGTCCCCGAAGACCTTGGGGAATGTTATCGATATTTATGATCCTTTGCCGGGTGCAGATCCGGTAAGCTCCGGTAACAAGCATCATTAAAACACCAGCCCGACCATCTCCCGAATGATTCAGTATGACCACATGAATCCTTCAAGGCCATCCCGCCCTGCCACCTCCTAGATGCATGAGATCAATGGGGTCGCCATAGCCTCGGCTGTTAAAGTAGCAAGATTCGCCAAGGGAAGGTGATGTTGAAAATTGGGCTGAAGAAGCTATATTTTGCGCTGGCAATACCTTGAAAGGTCGCGCTACACCACCTCTTGAATCAAACCCATCTTTACCGCTTCTTCTTCCAGTTTGAAGTAAGCAGAACTAACGGCGCGTGTGCTCAGGCCGATAATATCAATGTCATCAGCATATGCCAGAAATTGATATATTCTGAAGATATTTTCCAAGATTGGTCACTGCTAAAATATTTGATTGCTCAGCTACAACGACTTTTGTCACCTCTAAGGGGAACTGCACACAATTGGGCATTCACTTCCAAATTCAACAAATAATTGTAGCCAAGAGTAAACGGGACCCCTAATGTTATTACGAAAACTTCATCACTTCAACTACCACCTACGTTTTAGTTAAATAGTCAATCGATTGAATTACTAATTGTTAAAAATTTACATTGAACTTCGATTTATTTAGGAATATTTGATATGCAAACATTGTAAGTTGGGCGATGCATTTTTGGGCAAGGTCTTACAACAACTATTATAATTTTCTTTTCGTTTATTTACTTATTTCTTCAACTACCGTTTTTCAGTGTTTTGGTTTCTCTAAGCAAGACTTTTTTACTATAAAAGGTAACATATGTGATATGTAAAGCACAACACCTTCACATTTCCTACCGTTAAGTACAAACAGAACTCCCCACAAAAATCAAGCAAAATGTACAAATTCGTAAGTGTCCATTTTTTAATACTAACGCAAAATATATTTTTAGAAATAAATAACTTCTTTACTTTCAGTTGACTTCCATTCTTGCCGCTCTCATCGTTTGCACATCAGCTAAACCTAGCGGTGTAGCACCATTAGCCGCTGCACCTCTTGCTGCTGTAGCATATGCTAATGCTCCACTGTATGCGGCTGGTGGCAGCAATCAAATAGATGTTCGCAACAATTATGATGGCACACTATCTTCCTACACCACAACACCATTCCATTATTCCGGTCCGTTTTCTAGCCGTTATGCCTCTGGTGTGCCAGCTGCGTATACAACGGCTGCTCAATTAGCTGCACCAACTGCTTTCGGTACTCCATGGGCTGCATCAGCTTTTTCTGCCAAATATGCTGCCCCAGCCGCATATGCTGCTAATTTAGCTTTTGCTGCTCCTGCTCCATTGGATGCTGGTCCTGCTCATCTGGCAGGTGCGCCATTTAGTGCTCCCTATGCGCCAGCCTTTACCGCTCCAGCTCAATATGCGTGGTAATTCTCTTCTACTAGTAAGAAAATTAAGCAGGAGGAATGTTATAAATAATAATGCTTGTATCTTGAACTGACTTTGTTAAAAATAAATTAAGAAACAAAAGAATTTATTAATTTTATTTCAACTTCATGGCTTAGGAATAGCTGACCGCGCATGATGCTACATATGGACGTTAGTAGACGTCGCCGACCATCGCTTACCCGAAGACCCTGCGTTCGATTCCCAGAGAACACCATCAAAAACTTAGAAACAACCTTTTCAATTAGAAAAAAGTATTTCTAAGCGGAGTCGCCCCCTCAGTGAAAACTCATCTACCTTGAAGATGCCGTTCGTAGTCGGCATAAAACATGTAGTTACCGTGGGGAGGGACTCAACAAATTAAGCGGAGTTACACTAAAATGACAGCCCTTGGTCGGGGAAAAAATCCCTAGTCGCTCCCGTATATAGAACTGGATGCCGTAGGAAAGCGGTTCAGTCCCGCCAATTTGTAGGAAATTTAAAAGGAGCACGACGCGAGTTGGAAGAGAAGCTCGGCATAAAATCTCTTTAGTGGTTACTGCGGCTTCCATTTATTTATTTAAACACAAGCAACGGATGACCGGTGTGGTCCTGCTTTGCAACGGCTAAAATCGCCTAGATAGTTACACGCCATTTAATCATGATGAAATCGGTATCCGAGAGTCTTCCATTAAATAGATCAATAATGGTGTCCACCTTCCTTTTTTCCAATTAAAGGTGTCGTTTGAGATATTCAAACCTTGCCATCGACGCCCTTTTTCCGCTACATTACCTTCATATCGGCGTAGAGCTCATATAACTCAGCAGTATACGTTTTTGACATGAGCTTAAATCTTCTGAAAATCTTTCCTCTCAAGCACTCCAAGACCCTACTCATCTTCTCTCGACACCATCCCGAGTTTATATCCGCCAACAATAACACAAATATGTGTATAATTTTTTGTACGAAATGAAGTACTTCGTCTAGTCCTCATCTACCGCACGACCCACTTTTTCCCTTTATCCAATTCAGATAAGGCAGAGCTTACAACGCGTCCGCTGTGATGTCGTAGGGGCATGCTGCACCCCCACACCGAAAGTTCAAGCCTCGGACAAAACGACATCAAAAATTAAAGCTTTTGAATTTTTTTTTGCAGAGCGAAGGTAAATATTTCAAAGTTTTGCTGCAAATAAGAAATATGCTAATCCATCAATACGCTTTAAATTTATACCTGTGTAAACCAAAATTTTATGATTTTTACTACATTTCGTCAATTTTCCACGCCTCTTTAATATGTAGCTTCAAATTATATTAAAAATATCCATCTCACATAGTTAAGCTTTCGAATGCAAGAAACCGTTTTAACATCGGGGCATTCTGCGTGATGTGATGAGCGTACATTTTAGATGTAGGCATCCCGACAGCAATTAAAGGCTGATTTTTTCGATAAAAATATGACATGAAAACTTCAAACCGTCTTAGCTGCCCCAAAGCTTCTTTCGTAGGAATCTCGATATCAAGCTTATTAAGGCATGCACACAAATTTACCTTCTCTTTTATTCTCTTTTAGGGTGGAACAAAATTCAAACTCCTTTGATATGACCAACTGGCAGAAAGAAGAACCGACTGGCGCGGACGGCGAAAACCGCTTCAACGGTTGAGCGCCAATAATAAGTAAGTAAATATGGATCCGCTAAGAAGAATTTTGCATACCTATTCTTAGACATAGATAAAGCAATAATTGTAACAAATCGTGCTGCTATTGACATACTTACCTATGCACATACATAGCTTTGAGCGGAAATGCAAACATAGCATGAACATAATATTAAGCACACGTCATAAACATATTTGGCCAATGACATAATCATCAACTAATAAAACAATGAGCATTTCTTACGAAATTTTACCGCTATGTTAAGCAAGTAGACGAGTAATTAATAATAATTGGTGGAATGCACTCGACTTTTGGTGCATATAAAGTCTACGAAAATTTTTCTTTGCATTGAATTTTAAAGAGCCCATAGTTTGGGGCCAGCGCAATGACCACCAAAAATGGCCACCCCACCCACTTAAGTTTATTATCGATTGCCGCCAAGTCTGTGGGTTGGTGGGCTTAAAGTGAATTTTTCAATGATTTCTTGATTGAGTAATATTTAGCTGCATAAAATAATTCATATAAATTGATGTACCAGACAATTCATAATTCATAACCGAAATAGCATTTGCATAGTCAAGTGTGGGCCTTTGATTAACGTTCAGTACCTAACCAAATATTAAGTAAAATGGTGCTTATAAAATTTGTAAGTATAAACTTTATATTAAAAATTGCTTCACACCTTCAAATGATAATTTTTTTTTTTTTCACTTTCAGTTTTTTACTGTGCTAGCTTTAGCTACTTTGGTCTTTGCTAAACCATCACATCCTTTTGCATTCCATCCTAGCGCACCTGATCATATCGATTTTGCACCACCTATATTGCCACCAACACATTTTCATGCACCTGAGCCAGCACCAGATCCATGGTTACCACCACCTCATTTACACGCCACTGCATTCGCGCCTGAGCCTTGGCTGCCGGCACCACATTTACATGCTGCTCCAACTGCACCACTTTTCGCAGATCCAGCACCCGTGCTACCGGCTCCAGCACCTTTATTACCAGCTCCCGCTGCTCTGCTCTCTACTCCTACAGCTGTTTTTCCAGCTCCACTACTGCCTGCGCCTGTCGTCCACCACCACCATCATGTGGTACCCGCTTCACTGCCAGTGCCAGTTTTACCTGCTCCTGTGGCACCACCAATATTGGAACCTGCACCATTCATAACACCCACATATCGTGCCATTCCTGGCTCCAAAACGACAACTAATCACGTGTCAATCCGTTATGCTTTCCCTAAATTTGTAGCGCCTCATTCTCATCTACATGCTGCGCATGTGCATTCGGCGCCATTATTTGCTCACCACAAACATCACCATTCGCTATTCTAATTTCCTTTGGTACAAAGAAAGAAAGATTAGTTGGAGGCAAAAAGTCGTTTTTTAGCAGCTTATTGTAAATAATACCAAAGTTATGTAGTTAAATTTTTAACTTTAACTCGATTGTTAATTTATTCAACGTTATGATGTTATTTAAACTTTTATGTAAATATGTGTTTATAGTTTAGGTTAAGAATTTCAATATTTTTGTTTGCAATAAAAAGAAATTAATTAATTAATAATTATATGTACATATGTATATTGCTACAAAAAGAAAATACAACATAAGATAATAGCGATTTGGTCCCAACATGATCCATAAAACAGTTCCAAGGTAGTCCAGAAAATAATCTTGAAAGAGTCTCGAAAAGATCCCGAAGCTATAGCGCATGCATTAGTGAAATAGTTTGAAGACAAACCCACAATGATCCATAAATGGAAGCACATATTTTAGTTTTTAACGAAGTGGGCCCCAATATACACTTTAAAACATTTTCCCAAGAGATCACCCCTAAATGCTCTTGAATTATTTCTGAGAACAATCTCGAAATGATCACGATAGCACATACATAGCAATCCTTCCAAAATGATACACCATCAGCCTTGAAATTGTTCCGAAAAACTCCCGAAACTGTTCAAAACAGTCTCAAAATGATATACAAACTAAAATCAGTCCTGAAATATTATTACGAAAACGACCCAGCAACCGATAGTTAACAGATATTCTGTAGCAATCCTTCCGATAAGAGCAGTCTCGATTCCGAAAAATATCTGAAATTGTCCAAAATAATCTGGGAAACAATGTCGAAGCTATACGCAGATAGTCCCGAAATACTATTGCGAGAACGGCCAATAAACTGAGCAAAAACGGTCCCTAAATAGTCGTTAAGTAATCTTGAAATAGTCCAATTCCGAACACAATCCCGAAACGGTTCCGAAAGAATTTAAGAATTAACTCTTAAAACCATAAAAAAAGTATTCAAAAGTTACTGTTTCGTACGGTGTTTAAGACCCAACTTTTTCAATTGGTCTTATGACCATTCCTATAGAACACACGCTCTCAACTGCACTTATGATCTCAGCATATAGTCACAATACAAATAATTCCATCTCGAACCGTATTGCTATTACGATCATTCTGATACTCTGATAAAGTGAACTCATATTTTCTTAAGTGGCCATGAGGTCAATCATTTTATATCGCAGCTGCAAAATAAAATTTTGAAAAATGATAGAGAAATTGATTTCATCGCCATTTAAAGTGTCCGTAAGACCAATTGACCTTCCACCAAAGAAATGCATGCACTTGCACTCCAAGTGATTTGTCAGAACCCCGAATATAATTAACAAACGTGCCTTGGTTTGTGCAATGGTTTCGAAAGGTGAGGCCTTCCTCAGATGAGGCCCTCACCCCATACCTCTCCCGAGGAAATGACGGTATGAAAGTCTATACAAGAGGCATATAAAGTCTCCTAAGTCAGAGAGTATATTGATTATATCTGGAAGCCTGATTAACGACTGGGCCGCAGCTACATAACTCCCAATATTCACCGAATCTACTTTGAGCTAGACGTTCAGTTCCACGTTAGGTGTTATTGTAGGAAAATCAAAAATTTTTTGATGCCAACATAGGTTCCAGGAGCACCACCAGAGCTTGGTAGGCTAGAATATAATCTCATAAATCCCATATATGATCCTGCGGTAGTACAAGGCAAACCGGTGGCTTCCTAGCACGATCCTACATGTGTTTTTAGGCTGCTACCTCTCAAAAATTGTCCTTAGTTCCTCCTTATGAAATATCTAGTTCCGTTTTGTCACAGCTGACAGCCAGCCAATTTGACTCATCCTATCCAAGGTATGCAAAAATCTGTACAAGCAACGCGCCGGTTGTTCTGAACTTATCCCTGACCAGGTTTGCTACGTCATCTGCGCAGACAACCTCTTAGCAGCTACTGACTGCGAAGTTATTCAAAAGCTCGTTTACCAAATAAACTTAGAGAAGAAACAAATAACTGATAGCGCACGCACTTTTCTCCTTAGTTCAGCCACATCCCATTCCTGTACAATATTAAACAATGGACTGACAATTAGTTAGCTTTTCGAAATTTGTAGATATGATGGATTCCGGATATCTACTGGATACACAATACAGTCATAATAAGTGCATATACATATGTATGTACATTAACCTGCGTCGATTTGTATGGACGAAAGTTAACCGATATCGCGTCATCGATTTTTCGTTAGGATTTGGGCTCAGGAAAAAAAGTTCCACTACACATACCCAAAAAAATAATTTTGGCGCCTGCGACCAAAACACTCCCCAAAACCCAAAAAATACTGCTTTTTTTTCAAAAAAGACCTGTTGTAGAAACGTTGGCGATAACAGTTTTTTGCAAAAAAAAAATATTTTTTGGATTTTTGGGAGGGCTTTGGTCGAAAAATTTACCCTCTCGCCATTTTTTTTTTCGCAGGCGCGAAAATTATTTTTTTGGGCCCAAATCCTATCGAAAAATCGATGGCGGCATATCTGTTAATAAATCGACCCAGTCTAATGTACATAAAATTTATAAACAAATGTACGCTGAAAATAATTTACTAATTTGTGGCACGCAAAATTGGGAAACTGATTTGGTATGCAAAACACATATTCGGCTACTGTCTGCTGGGTCAGTTGTTGTTGGTCACAGAATTGATGCAACTTATGTTAGCGTCATGTACAACAAAGTTAGTCAAGATTATAGCGCACACAAATTTTCATACTTCAGTGGTGCGCAAACCAATCTGTACTATTATTTAATATTTTTTTTTGAGGAGTTAACGGTCTTATTTATCATATTATTAGCTTAGGGATGAACGTGACAAAGGTTATAGCGGGAATACGAGCGCAGGTAGTTCTAAAATTGATAAGTATCCATTTCTGTATTTTGCTACAATAGTAATCAACCCATGTGCTCTATACTATTTGTGAACTGCATGATCATATCCAGCACGAGGTTCATGAATAAAAGGATGAATCAAGCTACATGGCTGTCACCTGATCGAAATACTCGCAATCAGATCGAACAAGCAAGCGACAAAAACCCAAAGAAAGATAGACGTTGAAAGGCTGCTATAGCAAAAGACTGCCAATGACTGCACAACCTAACCCGATGGAATGTAGGAGAAGTAGGGCACTTCGTACTATCGCCGAGTAAAACTTTGCAACCGGCCACGGAAAAACTACGATGAAGAATGCCGCGTTGCAACTGAACGAAAAGACGGTGCCTAAAGGGCTACGTTAAAAGCGAGCGCAACAAGGGGTGTTTGTGAACGCTATCGTGAGTTGAAAAGGGAAGCGAAACGCCTATTCAGGAAGAAAAAAGCAGAGGCAGAGAGGCGTGAGTGGGATGAGCTTGAGCTGTTAGCCAACAGGAATAACGCGGCGAAGCGTTGGTAAGGCGCATGTATCAGCTTCTGACGATTAGACTCTAAGTGTTCTTTGCCACAACGAGGATGGTCCTGCAAACTGCGCCCACTGTCGCGGAATTAGGTTCATAGTATGGCATATAAGGTCCTTTTTAGCGCATTGTGCAATTGTTGAAGCTCACCGTGAATCGCGTGATTGGCCCTTATCAATGCGATTTCGGAAGTGACCATGCGCCAAATCTTAGAAGAAATACGCGAAAAAATAATCGGCACACATTATTGTCGATTTTAAAGCTGTCTTCAAAAACACGAAAAGGAACTACCTATATGCCACTATGTCTGAATTTGGTTTATCCGCAAAACTTTTACGGCTGTGCAAAATGACGTCGAACAACATCATCAGCTTAGTCAGAATAGAGAAGGACCTCTTCGAGCCGTTCCAAAATAAACGAGGTTTGAGACAGAGTGACCACCTATCATGCGATTTCTTTAATGTGATCTTGGAAAAAATTATACCAGCCGCAGTTCTTAACCACTCCCGAACAATATTATATAAAAGGGTGGAATTATTGGCATATGAAAGCACTGTGTGGAGACAGAATTATAATTAGTACCATCTCTTAATGCGATAGTTCTGCGCTAGTTCGGAACAAGTACAACTTGCTGCAGAGATAATAACCCGTGGTTAATACCCATAATTCGTAGTCTACCGATCGATTTACTAAGCTAATATATAACAATTTGCCGTTAAGTATTAATGAAAATTAAACAATTTATTACAGTAGGAGGCCAATTATGCAGGCGTTCATACAAGTAGTTACGTATTAACACACCATTCTTTTTGCTGCGGCCGTAACGACACTCGTGACACGCATTTATTAATTGGAACGCCCATTAAGTTGCGAAAGTGTGACAATGGCCTGACTGGACAAATGCGACGGTGCGTGCAGGGCATTGATAATTGAAATATTTCTAGCAATTTCATGTGCAATGAAATCGAAACTTATTTTGGATGTATTAAGTAACAGCATTTAACTTATAATTAGCTTACCATTTAGATTTTAAAGGGCATATGAAAGTACAAGAAAGGCAACGCGGCGTAGAAGTATTTAAGCGGCACGTGCTAGATTTATTTGGATTACCAAATTTTCAGTGTCGTTGTTCAGCTTTTTATTAAAGTAAATGAAATTAGTACAATATAAAAGTTCAATAAGGGTGAACGATATGCATCAAACACAATCAAAACGTCGAGCAATAAAGTTCATTCGACCCACAAATATTCTCTACCTCAAAATCTAATAATTAAGTATTTTTAACAAATATGGCTAATCTATGTGTGGTAAGCTTATAAAATAATAAAAAACACATTAACCTATATTTTCCTCAACAAAACCAAAACTATATTCTTTTATATTTACAGTTCTCGGCTTTGCTCGCTTTTGTTGCTGTAGCGCATGCTGGAATATTGCCGGCCATTGCTCCGGCTGCTTTTGTTGCACCCTATGCATCCTCGTTCAATGCTCATCACATTAATCATGCTGTTGCTTTACCAGTCGCACCTGCACCATTACAAGTTGCTGCATCAGCACCATTGCCAGTTGCTGCAGCAGCGCCCATAGCGTTTGCGGCACCTCCAAGGGTCGCGTTTGCTGCTCCTGCACCAGTAGCACTTCCTCCAAAAGTTGCTTCCGCCGCTGCACCCGCTCCAGTTGCATTCACTGCTCCCGCCAGAGTACCAGCTCCGCTAGGAGCACCATTAGCTGCCCGTCTGCCATTTGCTCATGCGCCACTGCGATTCGCGGCGCCAGCGCATTTTTTGGTTAGATAAATTAAAAATTAAGATATGTGTAGAAAATGTTTTTAGTACAAAGTTTTTGAAAAATAAATAAAAATTATTAAATTAAAAATATTTATATTTTTTGAAAAAGTTGAAGAAGCGCGACGTTAGGACGGGCAAGGCTACAGCTCTTTACAGTTATCCTTGTAAATCTCTGGAAAGCTTTTTCTGCAGCACTCCCGGCATAATACATCTATTGACAATTATACTCAATCAAAGCCACGCTTTGTTGTGGTACAACTGTCCTCTGCTGATTAAATGTCGATTTAAGGTAATAACTTCGCACAGAACGCTCTGATATGAAAACGGTTTTTTCAATTTAAAGCGTAGCTATATAAGATGGTTAAAAATTGTAATGTGTAGGAATCTATATATAGGGGACTTAGCAAATTGCTAAAATTTGGTAAAAGACAAAGAACTAAAGTTTAAACAGCTATAAATTAACAACGAATTACTCGATTGAATGTCTTTATTGCAATTAAACTTTGAAATATTCACTTTAGTTCTGCTTTAAAAAAATGTTGATTACTGTCTTATGAAACTAAAATTGTTCAAAAAAAGAATTACATTTTCAAACAAAAGAAGTTTGTGTGTGTGTTCGCCGTCAACCCAACGCTTATGTTGAATTAGATCAAATAGTGAAAAGGGCCAGCTAGCGAAATCGATTTGATTCCCTCGTCACTCAAACATTTATGTAACAAAACTAATTAGAGTCGCATTCTTCTTTTAAAACATTCTCATCTTGAAACTTTCAAATAGATGATTGACAACAAGTAAGCAAGGCTAAGTTCGGGTGTAACCGAACATTACATACTCTGCTGCCAAATTACAGCTGGCAAAACTTTTAAATTACCTTCTTATGAAAGTGGGCGGTGCCACGCCCATTGTCCAAAATTTTACTAATTTTCTATTCTGCGTTATAAGGTCAATCCACCTACCAAGTTTCATCGCTTTATCCGTCTTTGATAATGAATTATCGCACTTTTTCGATTTTTCGAAATTTTCGATATCGAAATAGTGGGCGTGGTTATAGTCTCATTTCGTTCATTTTAAATAGCGATATGTGATGAGTACCCACGAACTTACATACCAAATTTCATTAAGATACCTCAAAATTTACTCAAGTTATCGTGTTAACGGACAGACGCTCGGACGGGCGGACGGACGGATGGACATGGTTAATGAATTTCTTTTTTCGCCCAGATCATTTTGATCCATAGAAGTCTATATCTATCTCGATTAGTTTATGCCGTTACGGGGTACCGTTATGCGAACAAAATGAATATACTCTGTGAGCTCTGCTCAGCTGAGTATAAAAACAACATTAGATATGTGCCCTACCCTTACACTCAACCTGTTCGGTTTTTTTCGGGAACTGGATGCGACTGCATCCTAGCTTCTTGCCCAGATTGTGGGATGCCTAGGCTACTATTTTTGTATGCAGTGGACTAGGGAAAGATTTATGCAAAAACATTTTTGATTTTTGTAACGCACCTACATTTAGCCTAACGGATTTCCAGAAATTTGGATAGAGAAAACTAGAGAAATGAGATGCGAGGGAGGGAGGAATAGACTGAGAATGAGATGGAGTTACTAACAGGGGGAATGGCACTAACTAAGGGAGTGGCAGAGGGAGAAGAAGAAGGCTCTAGAAAAGGATGGATACAGAGTGAGAAGTAAAATAAAAGAGAGAGAGAAAAAAGTGTGGGAGGAGCTAAATAAAGAAAATGAAAAGGAAGGGAGCAGAATAGTGCATCTTATACTTTCATTGTGGCCTCTGACAAGAAAAGTTTTCGTGTCGAACCATGGTCACCTAACTCCGTTACATGATTCGGTCAATGTTACCGCTAGATCTAGGTTCGTTCAACCATGTTGATGTTTGTATATCAAGTACAGGTACTCAATTACCCCTTTACAATAAAACTCGTTTTTTCTGGTTCTTTCTTAAATTTGATACATAGTGATAGCCTGGTCTTCAACGCTCGAAGCCCAATCCACCGTTTAACGGTGAGATTTAGTCTTTTGCACAATACTTTTGATAGAACATTATATGTCGTTATAATAAGACATATTCTGCGATAGCTGGTCAAACTTACATGACGTTCATTCTTTTGGTTTGAGAGGAGAATACTTAGATTTCAAGTACATTAGAGAGACATACTTTACTCTGTGCCCAGAAAATGTCTACCTTAAGTAGAGGCCCCTAAGGAAATGCCTTCGAAGATAGTGGTCAGAGCTTCCATCGGCATTATTGATTGTTAAAAAAACGCACAGATACGGTATCCTAAACAAACTCATGCCTGCTTTCTACTTAATACCAAACGAAGCTTGGAGGAAACATGTAAGGTTTTCAGGTAAACTTTAGGCAATGTGAAGCGAATTTTAACACATTGTGCATGTATGCAACTCCCAATTATTGACATCTGTCGCAGCTGTAGGGATGAAGAGGATAAAGTGAGTAATGAAGAAGTCCTCGGTATATATCCAGCTCGGCCAACATAAGCATGGAATATTTGAGCAAGCACTTGGTAGACTATTTAAAAGGGATAGGCTTAGCTGAAATAGAGGAAATTGTGGCTTATTGACTTTAACACATGCTCGATTTTTTAGGCCTGGTTTTCCAGTAGTTGGTTCAGCTAAGCTTAAACTCTAGCCAATTTTAAACTGCAGTTAAAGAACAGAGTAGTTTTTGATTCACAGGTTAAGGCCGCCTTTGGGATAGGTTTTTTTATTCGACAACATCTTATTATCTAGATGATTTTTAGATACGGCAACATGGAAAAAATATGTCTTCAGCTTTAGAAAAATACATATCAATAATGTAACATAATGGGAACGCTTTTCATTCCAACTGACCAGCGGGTCAGCTTCAGGCAGTTTTAGATATCAGCGATTTCGATCTAATGAAAACAAAGCATAAGAACATGTGGGAAAATAATATGGCAGATGTCGCTTCGTAGCCGCCGTCGTGAATGTAATCAAGGCCATATCACGATCCATAATCGAAGTGCTCTTTTTAAATCACAATAGCTCTATAACCAGCGACAAATAGTACTTGTTAGATCCATAACTTATTGTAATATTTAGTTTTAGCTTGACAGTTGAATAGATATCGTTTGAGTGAAAATTGTTTTAAATCACGGATCGTTAAACATAATACGGGGCCAGGCCTATTATGGAGCTTACCAGGGGAGGATAGTTTCAATTGGCCGGTCAACAAAGACCTCAAATAGGCTGAATGTGTCCATGGTATTACAAGAATTTGTTTGATGACCAAAAGGAAGAACCACAATCACGTGCGAGGATTTATGTTATAGATTACTGCGTCCTCTTGGCAAATACCAGAAGTTTTCTAGGATTGCTGCCTCTAGATCTGCCCAAACTCACTCTTTCTTCTGGCAGCTCGCACTTCTTATATCTTCTGTTACTGACGGGGATTAATATATAAGCATGTGACGCCAGAAGGCAATGTCCAGTAAGTATGCCCATCGTTAGCTTTAAGTCTTCTCTCTTCAGAGATATGAACCACTTTGTGAGTCTAATATCGTAGACTTTGCATATTATTTAAGAAATTTCGCAGCCCCGCGCTTCTGCCCACGCCTTTCTTGTTTGATGGATCAAATGCAACTCCTGTTTTTCTCCCAAACGGATCGGGACTTTACCTTCTGTTATCTTCTATCGCTTTATGACCCATTATAACCCATTACAGATGTATGGTGCGGCCTTAGCGAATTTTTTCCAATATTTGTTTACATTCTTGATGAAGTACTGTGAGATGATTGCCTCTGTCGTCGTTTGACTATGAATATATATATTGACGCGACTGCATCTTAAGCACGCGTCCTCCGGAATTTCTGTTGCATTCTTCGCGGCTATATTTTCCACCTGGAATATGCTGCAGTAGTATGAAAGCTTATATGATCTACTTATTTCTGTATCGACGCAGTACACAGCAGACCCAACCCTTTTCATTAATTTGGAGGGCTTACCAGAGTTAAAAAAACAAGATACGAATACTCCTATTTTTATACTCAGCTGAGCAGATTTCACAGAGTATATTAATTTTGTTTGCATAACGGTACCCCGTAACGGCATAAATTAATCGAGATATATATAGACTTCTATAGATCAAAATGATATGAGCGAAGAAAGAAATTCATTTAGCCATGTCCGTCCGTCCGTCCGTCCGCCCGTTCGAGCGTCTGTCCGTAAACACGATAACTTGAGTAAATTTTGAGGTATCTTAATGAAATGTGGTATGTAAGTTCCTGGGTACTCATCTCAGACCGCTATTTAAAATGAACGACATCGGACTATAACTACGCCCACTTTTTCGATATCGAAAATTTCGAAAAACCGCAAAAGTGCAATAATTCGTTACCAAAGACGGATAAAGCAATGAAATTTGATAGGTGATTTGCCCTCATGACGCAGAAAAGAAAATTTGTAACATTTTGGACAATGAGCGTGGCACCGCCCACTTTTAAAACAAGGTAATTTAAAAGTTTTGCAAGCTGTAATTTGGCAGCAAAGTATGTAATGTTGCGTTACACCCGAACTTAGCTTTCCTTACTTGTTAAAACAAAATTTGCTACAGTACAAAAAATGCTCCTTTTTTTGGCCAAATAGAAGAATTCAGTGACGTCTCTTTATTAAATCAATCAAATGTTCGACCAAAGTTGATTTAAAAACAATAAATCGAAATACATAAAAAATTAAAATTTAATAGCTTTACATAAAAAATAAACGACTATGTAATATAAACAATCATAGCTTGATTAAATTTTTATTGTTTCACAAACTTTAGAGGCCCATACATCTTGCATACAATTTGTTTTCGAATAAAAATTTCGATTCTGAAATCTTGTTTTCTTACTTTAATTAATTCAACATTCCTCATTTTACAAGTTTGTTAAATTATCATGCGATTCGCGATGGAAGAGTGGTTTATGATCATTGACTTAATGCGTCATTGGTTTTGAGTCGTGTGTGATATGCGCTGAATGAGTTTATGGTGCAACGACGTCTGTGGCCATCTACAACGTCTTCTTTTTTAGCAACAGGAATCCCATTCACTTTTTCAGTTGGAATTTGTACTTTAAATTTCATCTCATTATTTTTGTTATTGGACGAGGTAGCAGTTAATGGCTGAATTGTTGTTAAATTCTCATTAGCGTGTTCTGATTCTACATTCACTTCTGGCATGGGCGAATTAAGGTCAGAGACCGCTTCTGTAAAATGTAAAATAAAAAACAAAATAATACTTTTAAATTCAAGGACGAAGTTACACTTAAATTCTTTAATGCACACGCATTATGTGTGTATAAAATCCAATTATCTCAGTATAAGCTTATTTTTCACGACACAAAGCTACTCACTTCTTGAATAAAGAACAATATACTCAGAGCTGAGTATTCTGATGACTAAATAAATACAACAAGCACCAATCTTTGGCTTTTTTTTATCTTAATTTAGTAAGACCTCAACTCAGTTTATCAGTCAAACTATGCTTAAACTTACTCTGCAGTTTTTCAGTCTACTTCAACTGATGTTTAAGCTGAGCTTAAGCGTCCAATCAGGAAAGTTAAACTCTGATCAACCTATCAGTTATTTGCGTTCTTTAGCAGACGTCGTATACGCCCACCAAGCATTTGGGCTTAAGTCCAATTACAGCTCATATTGATAACTGGCAATCTTTTAAAATCTCAAGAGTTGATTAGAAAGAGTGGTTCAATTTGATAATGAAAAGGTAGTTCCCAACTTGTAGCCAAGTGTGGTTCTTTAATTGGGCCCCAATAGAATATTCCAATACTATAGTCCTCACGTAAATAAAACAAAACATGTATAAGATCGCGGGTTCGAATCGAGCTCAAGGCCTAACAATAATTATTTTATCTTATTATTATTATGATAAATTTGTTTTTAAATGAAAGAAAAAGTTTTAGACAACTGCTAAAGCGCGTTGTATAGATCCATTTCGGAACTGCTAAATTCCTTCATCGGCAACGTTTAGACACCGCTGCTATAACCATTCAGCTACCACAGCGGTTTTTTTTTCTTTCTCTTATTCTAATTTAAAAATTTTTTCCATTTAAGAATAAGGCCGATATAACAAAATAAATTGTCAACACATGTATAATTTATTTTTAGTTTATAACCCTTCATTACTGCTTCCAACCATGTGTTTTGTCTGCAGATTTTTTCAATTCCACCTCAACTCTATATCGACTGGAGAAATTTGATATTTGGTATTCTTTTGAGAACTAAAAATGGAGAAATATTTTAAATTCTAAAAAACCAACGTTGCCATATAAAAGTGGGAAACAAAAACTCCGAAGGCGGCCTTAAACTGTAACTCGACAAGTAAGGACGGGACTGTCTTCGGCTGTGCCGAAGTCTTCATACCTTTCATGAATGGGGCTGAACAGTAATCTTATCGCATTCGTAATATCCAAATAATCGGCTGTATAAGATAAGAAATATATAGTGAACAGATGTGCATACCTAAGCGATTTTTAAGATAAATATAAAATAAACAAGTAAGGAAGGCTAAGTTCGGGTGTGACCGCACATTACATACTCGGCTCAGAAAATCACCATGTAGGAAAATGAACCTAGGGTAACCCTGGAATGTGTTTGTGTGGCAAGGATATCAAATGGAAGGTATTAAAGAGTATTTTAAAATGGAGTTGGCCATAGTTCTATAGGTGGCCGCCATTTCGGGATATCGCCATAAAGGTGAGGGGTGATACTATGGTGTTTTTGTACGATATCTCTAAAGTTTTCGAGACAGCACTAAAAAACCGTATATTACTATTTCTTGAATGCAAAAATTTCTTTAGCTCGAGGCAGTTCGGGTTCAGGTCGGGCCGTTCTACTGAAGATGCGCTCCTAGAATTTTGTTCATTAATTTGCAAGGGTTGGATAGCAAAAAAGCTGCGGGGTCTCTTCGTTGACATTACGAAGGCTTTTGATACAGTTGACCATAAATATTTACTGGATAAATTATAATGTGCCGGCTTTCGTGGGTTTATACACGACTGGTTCAGATCTTATCTAACAGGTAGGGTGCAAAGGGCAAGAATTCAAGACTCTCTAAGTGATCCTAAATCAATAATAGTTGGGGTTCCACAAGGTTCCGTGCTGGGCCCTATTCTTTTCCTAGTTTATATAAATTCCAAATTAGACTTACCCTTTAAAGGAAATGTTACTGCATTTGCTGACGATCTTGCATTAGCATATGGCTCAGGTAGTTTTTTTGACCTAATTGCTAATATAAATCATGATGTCTCTCTATTAAGATCTTGGTTCGCAAAACATAAACTCGTCATCAGCAGTAGAACTAAGTTAATGTTTTATAGCTTGAATTCAAGGCAACGTCCAGATGTCAACATAACTTTTCACTCTTCAGATTGCGAATGCTTCACCCTTCATCAGCATTTATGTCCTGAGCTAAAGTCTTGTACTTTCAATTCTCTTACATCCTGTAGCGCCAATTGCTTTGTAATTGGCATAGTAGAGGAATTTCAATACCTAGGTATAATCGTTGACTGTAATATGAATTGGTCTAGGCACATTTCCCGTTTGAAAAAATATTTGCAATATTCACTACGTTGCTTCTATCAACTCAAGAATTACTGCTCTAGTAAAACTATGAAAACAGTTTACTACGCATTATTTCACTCAAAATTGCTACATGGAATCACCTGTTGGGGAGGCGCCAGCTTGAACAAAATTCAACCACTTATAACATTGCAAAAGTGTGTAATACGGAAAATATGCAAGGTGAACCGAATGCACTCCTCAAGGGAGCTTTTTAGAAGGTTACTCATTCTTCCAGTGAGAGACCAATATTATTTTAAAGTTTTAAAAGTTTTTTTCCTTAGATGTGGTTATCTGGAAAGCATGGCATCTGAAGTATATAATCTGAGGAGAAACACAAACTAAACCGTCGCTGTGCCTTCTTGGAGAACCACACACTCTAACAAATTTTATACAATAGTTTCTCGTAAACTATTCAATGCACTACCAGCAGAAGTTCGGGCCTTAAGGAATCTTCGCCCGTTTTAAAATATGTGAAATCCTTCCTTCTAAGCAGGTCGTATCTCGAAATCGAAGTTTTGCTTCGGACAGATAATTAAAAATTTGATTTCTTAAGAGTTGTAATTTAATTAATTTCTTCTGTTTATTTTTGAATAATATTCACTTTTACTCAACCCACCTTATGTACACAATTTTGTTATGAATTTACAAGTTTTGTTATTTTGTTATCTTTATAACCTCATGTAAAAATTTACCATTAATTTAACAGTCCACCCCACTGTATTAGTAACAAAAATAGGATTGGCATTTGACGCTATGTTTTGCATAACATATAAAATGCCCTAACTTTTCTCATATCTTGAATTTATATTAATACTTTGCCTTATTGTAATTATATTTAAAATTTGTGTAGATATAAGCAAAATGAATAATAAACTACTACTACTACTACTACTACTACTATGGGTATCAAATTAAAGGTATTAATGAGGGTTTTCAAAGAGAGTGGCCCTTAGTTGTATATGTGAAGGCGTTTTCGAGATATCGCCCAAAATGGGGACCAGGGTGACCCAGAACATCATCTGTCGGGTAGCGCTAATTTATTTATATATGTAATACCACGGTCAGTATTCCTGCCAAGATTCCAAGAGCTTTTGATTTCGCCCTGCAGAACTTTTTCATTTTCTTCTACTTAATATGGTAGTTGTCACACCCATTTTACAAAGTTTTTTCTAATGTGATATTTTGCGTCAATGAACTAATCCAATTACCATGCTTCATCCCTTTTTTCATATTTGGTATAGAATTATGGCATTTTTTTTCATTTTTCGTTATTTTCGATATCGAAAAAGTGGGCGTGGTCATAGTCGGATTTCGGCCATTTTTTACACCAATACAAAGTGAGTTCAGATAAGTACGTGAACTGAGTTGAGTAAAGATATATCGATTTTTGCTCAAGTTATCGTGTTAACGGCCGAGCGGAAGGACAGACTGCCGACTGTGTATAAAAACTGGGCATGTCTTCAACCGATTTCGCCCTTTTTCACAGAAATAAATTATCCTCCTAGAATCTAAGCCCCTACCAAATTTCACAAGGAGTGGTAAATTTTTGTTCGACTTATGGCATTAAAAGTATCCTAGACAAATTAAATGAAAAAGGGCGGAGCCACGCCCATTTTGAAATTTTCTTTTATTTTTGTATTTTGTTGCAACATATCATTACTGGAGTTGAATATTGACATAATTTACTTATATACTGTAAAGATATTCAATTTTTTGTTAAAATTTGTGTTTAAAATATTTTTTTTTTTTTAAGTGGGCGTTTTCGATATCCAATTTTGCAAATTTTTATTTAGCGCACATAAAGTTATAGGAGCAACGTTCCTGCCAAATTTAATCATGATATCTTTAACGACTGCGGCTTGCAAAACTTTTAAATTACGTTCTTTTAAACGTGGGCGGTGCCACGCCCATTGCCCAGAATTTTACTAATTTTCTATTTTGCGTCATAAGGTAAACCCACTTACCAAGTTTCATTCCTTTATCCGTCTTTGGTAATGAATTATCGCACTATTTGGGTTTTTCGAAATTTTCGATATCGAAAAAGTGGGCGTGGTTATAGTCCGATTTCGTTCATTTTAAATAGTGATCGGAGATGAGTGCCCAGGAACCAACGTACCAAATTTCATCATGATACCTCAAAACTTACTCACGTTATCGTGTTAGCAGACGGACAGACGGGCGGACGGACATGGCTCAATAAAATTTTTTTTCGATACTGGTGATTTTGATAAATGAAGTCTATATCTATCTCGATTCCTTTATATCTGTACAACCAACCGTTATCCAATCAAAGTTAATATACTCCGTGTGCAAAGCACGCTGAGTATAAAAATAGGTAGGTACTTTGTGTGAGGATGCCAAGTTTGTGGTCTGCATGTAAAAACTATAACAACGAATCCCTTATTTCAACAATATATGACGTAAGCGTAAGTATTTGATGAAATTTGATAATGAGGTGGAATCATCAAATCACTTTATGTTTGATTGCCGAGCTTTTGCCTAAACTAGGCGAAAGTATTTCGGTCACGACTCACTTGCATCTCCCGAGGATTTGTCCAAGGTTGAGATCGGATTAATTCGGAACTTTATCGCTGCTACCCAGCGATTCTCCAAGTAGCTATGTTTACGTCGCTGTTATTTTATTGTATGTGGTATCACAACGACCCTTCATGTTGTACAAGTGAGCTACCACCTGACCTAACCTAACGACACATCTGTTTATACAATAAAACAGGAACTCGTAGTTTTTTTTCATAAGAACAAGAGATGCCAAATTATTTGGTTATCGATAGATATGTACATCATGATATTCAGTAAAGCGGGGACGCGCACGCATATCAACTAATATGGAGCTCAGTGCATAGCGGATTGACGGACTTCTATCAAATTTTGAAGGGGATGAAATTATATCGTATATTTATAAAGGATATTGGGAGTGTTTCGTGAACATTTCGTAATAACCTCAGGATCTGCTTTTAATTAATTTTGGAATCATTTCGAGAGTGTTTCAGGACCACTTTGGAACTGTTCAGGATTAGTTTGGGATTATTCTGGGTATAACTTTAAAACAGCCTCAGAACCATTTTCAGACTATTTTGAAACCATTTTAGAGGAGTTACAGGATGATTTAAGGATCACTATGGGACTATTTTCTGAATTATCTTTAGACTATTTCGAAGAATTGATTTCGGGTTCTGGGGACAACTCAAGAATCATTTCGATATTCCAGGATTTTTTCGGAATTATTTCAAAAAAATTTCGGGAGCGATTTAAAGATATTTCACGTTCGATTCGACAATATTCAAGATAAAATTTCGTGACAACTTCTGAATCAATTCGAGACAATTTTGAAACCAATTTAGGATTATAGATTTCAGAAATCTTTTCGGAAAAGCTTCAAAAATATGTCGAGAATGTTCGGGTCAGAATTAAACTTATGTTTTAATTGTGTTTAATTCTGATAGCTCAAACAAAATATTCGCCACGCATCGCAGACGCTGTAGAACAAACAGGAGGACTATCACCAAGACAGTCCCCCAGCGGGTTAGGGGGGGTCAGAGTATACCCGCGGTAGGTATGCCTGTCGTAAGAGGCGACTAAAATACCAGATTCAAGGGGCTGTGTAGCGCAACCCTGCAGGTTGCCAGCGCAACATATAACTTCTCCAAACCCAATTGTCAACCTCACCTATCCGCGGCGAATCCTGTTTCACTAAAAGACGAGGCTCTGGCGACGCTAAGCTCCTTATGGAACTTGGGGTTGGGGAGGGAGGGGATGGCCTGAAGGTTTAATGTGGCCACATAAATCGTTCCCGAGATGGTCGGGCCAGCACCTTAATGGTGCTGTGGTACCTAAGCGTACCGGATCTGTATCCGGAAAAGGACCATCACATCGATAACACTCCTCAAAGCCTTCGGGGAGCAACCTTATCGCTACAACAACAACAACAACAACAACATCACCAAGACAGCATGGTTTCTGGTCCGGAAAATACACTTTAAGCGCCATTGAATACTTCCTTAAAGGCATTGAAATGCTTAACCGAAGTGAGTTGTCCTCTTTGCAACCTTAAGCGCGGTATCCACATCATAAGAAAATGAACAAGAAAAATGTAGCATATCTATTGTGTGAAATATATTAATAGTCAAGTACCTCGACGTTTCCGTTATCTCTCTGTTCTCTATAAAGCGGCATCGCTTCCCTTCAAGACACCAAAATGGCAATCAAAAATGCTGCAGAACAAAATTGGTTAACACTATCATAGTAGGTACGTAGGTTAAATGGCTGCGACCCTGTTCGCCCAAGTAGCTATTTACAGCCGTTTTGATGCCATGTAACTCGTCTAAAAACCTACGGAATGTTACGGTCAAGATATTATAACGAGCCAGAGTTGTTGATAAAATTAAGAATATTCGGGATTTCTATCACAGGTAATTCTCTGAGGTCTTTTAGAAACGGGGTTCCAAGGAACCTTAGCCGGTCTCTAGCTAGAGCCGGGCATTTACACATAACACTATCATATTCGAATTAAAAATGCACAAAAGAGAATATAATAAGAAATGAGAAAAAAAAAACAATTGTACTCAAAAAGAATAGCAAATTCCATTCAAAGGCCACAGAAATGTACTCACTGTTATTCATGGTATTTAACCGACTGTGTTCTTACAGGGTCGTTGCTCAAGAAATAATGAGACGCACATATACATCTTAGATTGACTTAGCTCCCGTGGACTCCAGCTGGCAGCAGAAAGCGCCGATTTGATACTCCCAACAAAAAAATATATACCACTGAAAGTTAGCTTTGAAACCTTATCCGCAAAGAAGGGTAAACAACTATTTAGGAGTTAGATTAGACTCCCGGCTGACAAATTGGGCAAAAATTCAATATGGGACGGAGCGGGAATCTAAACAAGTATCGTTGCTAGGCAGGCTGATGGAAAATATCGGAGGGCCAATAGAAAGAAAAAGGAAACTGCTGATAAACATCACCCTATCCACGTTATTGTACGTATCCGAACTGTGGGCAAATACACCTTGTAAGAAGAATAGTTGTAAATTTTGTACAAGGCACAGCAGCAGAGTAGACTCTGCCCATTAGGACCAGCTCTTCTATAGAGGTTATTAGCGGAACAATCCCTATCGAACCACTAGCGATGGAAAGAAGACGGTTATGGGAAACACAACAGTAAATCCATCAAGAGTGCATGAAAATCGTTATGGAAGAGAGCAGCGGAAAAACATTTAGATTATGGCAATAATGGTAGGAAAATGGACAGCGAGACAGATGGAGTATCAAAGGCTTTGGCGAGGTAAACTACCACGTTACTTTAATTCTTTTTAGGTATGGATACTAAAAAAATATACGCACTAGATAATAAAAGCCGAAGACCCCAAATGCGTTTACGGCGATTCAGACGAAGATGATGCTGAACACACATTCTCCAAATGCTCGCGATGGAGCCAGAACCAAAAAATACGCGAGGAAGGAATAGTCCAAATCACAGTCGATAATATAGCAGCAAAAAGTGCAAAAAATCAGTAACTTCGTAGAAACCATACTCAGAGCAAAAACAGCGAGACCTGGACTTCAACAACAAAAGGCTATTCAAAAACAAAAAACATGGAACGCCACTCTGAAGTTATGGGAAAGCGGTCACGAGGTAGGCAACGGCTCAAAATGGCGTGGTTTTTAATACACGGACGCACGATTGCTTCGACTGCAGCAATTGCGGTGTATAAGGTATTTTCCTTTCAACCCGCAAAAAAGAGTGTTAATAAAAAAATTATATTAAAAAAAATTATATAAAAAATTGTAAATTCTTTCATATCTGCTTTATTGTGCTAAACTTTCTCCTTAAAATTTGAGAATAATTATTTCATAACGAAATGGGCTCAACTCGCCGTTAAAAAAACCAAACGTCAACCAACTCAACTGACGGAAACATGTTTACAACGTATTGTAACGAATTTAGGGAAATTGCGCTTATTCCAAATCTTCTGCTAACGTTCGAATCACTAAACCGTTGAATAAATAACTCCAATATTGAATAATGCAAAAATGGTCTTTATTAGACTACTTCAAAATAACACTTATTATATTATCAGTTGCGAAGATAGCTTGCTTAAATCAAACTGATAGGTCGAGCCTCAGCTGGTGCTGCTTTTATACTCTTCGGTTTCCTCGTTGGCATATTCCTAGGCGTTTCTGTTTCTAGAATTTAGTACTTCTTTACCAGCTATAAATTTATCAGCTATAACTACAGATGCACGATTATAGCTTCTCGCATAGCCATATGCGCGTGTGTATGTGAGTGATACTTCCACCGATGATTGCCTACTTTTGGGAGTATCTCAGATATATACATGTATTTGTGCTTTTCTCTCCGCTGCTTGTATGGACATGTGTGTAGACATAATGATTGATTTGTTTCTGTGCATACAAGACACTGCTTAGCATCGGCTTATAGATGTTGCTAATATTCGTCACAGTATCATTACAAGTTGTATTCGCTGAAAGCGTCCAATATTAAAATGTTTCGTAAGATTGCCGATGGACTTACAAATAAATACCTTAACAAACTTACCTAGATGTGTTTTGTAGTTCATAAAACTTGTATTAAGTGTATTGAACTTTAAATTTATGTCTCCCTTCTTTTCTTCTTTCTCTTTTGCAACTTCTATAGCATTAACCAAGTTGACGTACATATATGCAAAGCTTCATCGTCATCATGATCATTCATTATCGGTCATCTTTTGATATGATAAACTTGTTGTCACAGCAAGTAAACTGGTTTTCAAGTTCAAGTGTAAATATACATACATTTTAGTTACATTCGCAATTAGCGCCAAAAACAAGCTTAAGGCTACTTGTTCGTAGTCATGTAAATGCGCCAAAATATAAGCGTTTTTCTTATAGTCTTATAGCTGAAAGCAATTTTATTGCAACGAAGTATATATTTTATAAAATCACACTTTGACGACAACCATAGGATGACTCAGTCCGTCAGATCCTGTGAAAACGACTATTCCCCATCGAACCAGCTGTTTTTGTAGGCTCGCTGGAAATCTTTAACGTCATCAAAGGCGGCATGAATTTAGCGAGAAATATGCTCAAACTGTTTACTGTGCCGATCCAAAAATATGTGGATCCCCCAGGCTGCCAGATGTGGTGGTCCCGTGGTAGGATTTGTTTGATATTATATTAGTCTCTCTTCTTTATAAGGCAGAGAGAGATCTGCCATTCAATAGGCAGACGTGAGGTTGCCGAAATCTTGCATGAAAGAAAATAAAAACATGTGACGATTTAGTTTCACTGTTGTGATCATTCTGTTTAATTTTTTCAAACTTAATTCTATTTATACAACTATTTGGTCACAGAAAATACCTTCCATAACTGCTCACTTTTTTCTGTTTGCCCAATCACTTTCCACAGGGCCTAGTGCATGGCTCAGTTCGTTGAGTCAGTATTAGTCAGTAGATTGCATTTGGCAGCGCCGCGTGTCTTCAAATTTTTGCTTGCGTCGCAGTTTCATTAGCCTTCTCAATGGCCATGTTATTGGCCGATCGACTTCTATTGCGCTTAAGGCTTCCTGCGATTTACAATGAGATTGACTGAATTTTTGTATGTGTGCGTGTCAGGTATTTGACGCTTGCCCCGCGACTATCAAATAAAAAGCCATCAATCAACATTTGCTTTGAGAAACCGTAGCGTTCGGACGTGAATATGTTGTCATCCGATGATGATTTTTTTACTTACAACTACAGCAGTTTTTTTAAATAATAAAAAAAAATTTAAAAATTGTATTAAATAATAATAAGAGCTTTACATTCCATAAAGCTGGTAAACATTGATAATTTTCAATAAATTTTAATATGAGTTGTTGTTCTTCCGCGCACTTGTTCATTTTGAATGTCGACACAATCTAAATACAACACTGCTGTTTTGTCAATCACACCCCGCCACTATCAAATATGCAAGGGTCGAAAGAAAAAATTAAAAATTTTTGGTTTTCATCAATGTGTAGCCGACAACAAATACTTGTATCACGAAGCCACCCGACTGCACTAACACAGACAAAATTCAGTCAATCTCGTTGCAAATCGCAGGAGGCCTTTATTGGTGTCGACCGCGTTGAATGTAGATCATGTTCGAATGCTTGTACATGTATTTATGTATGTACATCACACAGATTACTGCAGCGTCTTTCAGGCGTAAATTGGAGCCGTGTAGAAAGCTGCAGAAATTCTGTATGAAGCGTGCATAAGCTGCAGTCGCGTCAACACATATATATGGGGTATTCCATCCCATTTCGACCAATTTTGAACCCGACCCCTTTAGAATTGGCTGAAAGTTTTTCTTCTTTTTCGAGCTTACGAAAGACGTTTTTCAGAAGTTTTTCAAATTTTTTCATCCAACTCAAAAAAAGTTATGAATTTTTAAAAAAAACACCGTTTTTGTTTTCAAAATGCTATAACTTTTTCAAAAATTGACCGTTTGGGATTTTTATACTCAGTTGAGCAGAGCTCACAGAGTATATTAAGTTTGATTGGATAACGGTTGGTTGTACATATATAAAGGAATCGAGATAGATATAGACTTCCATATATCAAAATAATCAGGATCGAAAAAAAATTTGATTGAGCCATGTCCGTCCGTCCGTCCGTCCGTTAACACGATAACTTGAGTAAATTTTGAGGTATCTTGATGAAATTTGGTATGTAGGTTCCTGAGCACTCATCTCAGATCGCTATTTAAAATGAACGATATCGGACTATAACCACGCCCACTTTTTCGATATCGAAAATTTCGAAAAACCGAGAAAGTGCGATAATTCATTACAAAAGACTGATAAAGCGACGAAACTTGGTAGATGAGTTGAACTTATGACGCAAAATAGAAAATTAGTAAAATGTTGGACAATGGGCGTGGCACCGCCCACTTTTAAAAGAAGGTAATTTAAAAATTTTGCAAGCTGTAATTTGGCAGTCGTTGAAGATATCATGATGAAATTTGGCAGGAACGTTACGGCTATTACTATATGTACGCTTAATAAAAATTAGCAAAATCGGAGAAGGACCACGCCCACTTTAAAAAAAAATTTTTTTTAAAGTAAAATTTTAACAAAAAATTTAATATCTTTACAGTGTATAAGTAAATTATATCAACATTCGACTCCAGTATTTATATGGTGCAACAAAATACAAAAATAAAAGAAAATTTAAAAATGGGCGTGGCTCCGCCCTTTTTCATTTAATTTGTCTAGGATACTTTTAACGCCATAAGTCGAACAAAAATTAACCAATCCTTTTGAAATTTGGTAGGGTCATAGATTTTATGGCGTTAACTGTTTTCTGTGAAAATGGGCGAAATCGGTTGATGCCACGCCCAGTTCTTATACACAGTCGTCCGTCTGTCCTTCCGCATGGCCGTTAACACGATAACTTGAGCAAAAATCGATATATCTTTACTAACCTCAGTTCACGTACTTATCTGAACTCACTTTATCTTGGTATGAAAAATGAACGAAATCCGACTATGTCCACGCCCACTTTTTCCATATCGAAAATTACGAAAAATGAAAAAAATGCCATAATTCTATACCAAATACGAAAAAAGGGATGAAATATGGTAAGGTAATTGGATTGTTTTATTGACGCGAAATATAACTTTATAAAAAACTTTATAAAATGGTTGTGACACCTACCGTATTAAGTAGAAGAAAATGAAAAAGTTCTGCAGGGCGAAATAAAAAACCCTTAAAATCTTGGCAGGTATTACATATATAAATAAATTAGCGGTATCCAACAGATGATGTTCTGGGTCACCCTGGTCCACATTTTGGTCGATATCTGGAAAACGCCTTCACATATACAACTACCACCACTACCTTTTAAAACTCTCATTAATACCTTTAATTTGATACCCATATCGTACAAACTCATTCTAGAGTCACCCCTGGTCCACCTTTATGGCGATATTTCGAAAAGGCGAACACCTATAGAACGAAGGCCCACTCCCTTTTAAAAATACTCATTAACACCTTTCATTTGATACCCATATCGTACAAACAAAGTCTAGAGTCACCCCTGGTCCACCTTTATTGCGATACCTCGAAAATGCGTCCACCTATAGAACTAAGGCCCACTCCCTCTCAAAATACTCATTAACTCCTTTCGTTTGATACCCATATTGCACAAACGAATTCTAGAGTCACCCCTGGCCCACCTTTATGGCGATATCTCGAAACGGCGTCCACCTATAGAACTAAGGCCCACTCCCTTTTAAAATACTCATTAACACCTTTCGTTTGATGCCCATATTGTGCAAACAAATTCTAGGGTCACCCCTGGTCCACCCTTATGGCGATATCTCGAAAAGGGGTCCACCTATAGAACTAAGCCCCACGCCCTTTTGAAATAATCATTAACGCCTTTCATTTGATACCCATATCATACAAACAAATTCTAAAGTCACCCCTGGTCCACCTTTATGGCGATATCTCGAAAAGGCGAACACCTATAAAACGAAGGCCCACTCCCTTTTAAAATACTCATTAACACCTTTCGTTTGATGCCCATATTGTGCAAACAAATTCTAGGGTCACCCCTGGTCCACCTTTATGGCGATATCTCGAAAAGGGGTCCACCTATAGAACTAAGCCCCACGCCCTTTTAAAATAATCATTAACACCTTTCATTTGATACCCATATCATACAAACAAATTCTAAAGTCACCCCTGATCCACCTTTATGGCGATATCTCGAAAAGGCGAACACCTATAAAACGAAGGCCCACTCCCTTTTAAAATACTCATTAATACCTTTCATTTGATACCCATATCGTACAAACGCATTCTAGAGTCAACCCTGATCCACCTTTATGACTATATCCCTAAATGGCGTCCACCTATAGAACTATGGCCCACTCCCTCATAAAATACTCTTTAATGCCTTTCATTTGATACCCATATTGTACAAACAAATTCTAGGGTCACCCCTGGTCCACCTTTATGGCGATATCTCGAAAAGGGGTCCACCTATAGAACTAAGCCCCACGCCCTTTTAAAATAATCATTAACACCTTTCATTTGATACCCATATCATACAAACAAATTCTAAAGTCACCCCTGGTCCACCTTTATGGCGATATCTCGAAAAGGCGAACACCTATAAAACGAAGGCCCACTCCCTTTTAAAATACTCATTAATACCTTTCATTTGATACCCATATCGTACAAACGCATTCTAGAGTCAACCCTGATCCACCTTTATGACTATATCCCTAAATGGCGTCCACCTATAGAACTATGGCCCACTCCCTCTTAAAATACTCATTAACACCTTTCATTTGATACCCATATTGTACAAACAAATTCTAGAGTCAGACCTGTTCCACTTTTGTGGCGATATCTCTAAATGGCGTCCATCCATAGAACTATGACCCACTCCCTCTTGAAATAGTCTTTAATACCTTCCATTTGATACACATGTCATACAAACACATTCCAGGGTTTCCCTCGGTTCATTTTCCTACATGGTTATTTTCCCTTATGTTGTCACCATAGCTCTCAACTGAGTATGTAATGTTCGGTTACACCCGAACTTAACCTTCCTTACTTGTTTTTTTTTAAATATGTTTTTAAATGTACTTTTCGGAAAAAATTCAAAAAAAATTTTAAAGTTTTTTTTTTCAATTAATATAAAAAAAAAAAAAATTTTTTTTTTTTGTATTTTTCAGTTTTTCGAGATTTTTCGAATTTCGCTCGTTTTTTTTTTTTTTTCTCATAAAAAACTTCAATCAATTCTGCAATAATCCCCACTAATCCTGGAGTGGGCCGAGAATTTTTTTTTTTTATTTAATTGAAAAAAAAACTTTAAAATTTTTTTTGTATTTTTTCCGAAAAGTACACTTAAAAACATATTTAAACAAAAAAATGATCCCAAACGGTCAATTTTTGAAAAAGTTATAGCATTTTGAAAAATGTACTTTTCGGAAAAAACACAAAAAAAATTTTAAAGTTTTTTTTTTCAATTAATATAAAAAAAAAAAAAAATTCTCGGCCCACTCCAGGATTAGTGGGGATGATTGCAGAATTGATTGAAGTTTTTTATGAGAAAAAAAAAACGGGCGAAATTCGAAAAATCTCGAAAAACTGAAAAATTACAAAAAAAAAACTTTAAAAAATTTTTTTTGAATTTTTTTCGAAAATTACATTTAAAAACATATTTAAAAAAAAATCCCAAACGGTCAATTTTTGAAAGAGTTATAGCATTTTGAAAACAAAAACGGTGTTTTTATAAAAATTCAGAACTTTTTTTGAGTTGGATGAAAAAATTTGAAAAACTTCTGAAAAAACGTTTTCGGTAAGCTAGAAAAAGAAGAAAAACTTTCAGCCAATTCTAAAGGGGTCGGGTTCAAAATTGGTCGAAATGGGATGGAATACCCCATATATATTAATAGTTAGGCGGCGATGAAGGCAATAATCTCAAAAAGTGCTTCATCAAAAAATGTCCTGGAATGCAAAGAGGCATTGGAAAAAGTTTGCTCAGACCGAACCATACATCTATACTGGGTTCCCGGTTAAAAAGGAATAGAAGATAGCAAAAAGGTAATTGAGTTCGCAAAGGTGGGTGCAGCACTTGCTGAATCGACGGCAAATGTCCCAATCCGTTTGGGAGAGATCATAAGGAAACAAAAATTGCATATGATCCATAAAAAAGGTGGGGACATAAGTGCTGATCTACAAAATTTCTCAGATCATGCGCATATCCTTCGATATAAGCCTGACAAAGTGGCTCATATTTCTGAAAATAGAATACTTAAGGCTCAAGATGGGCATACTAACTGGACACTGCATTCTGGCATCATATGCTAATAAGTTAGGCGTCATAAGTAACAGCAGGTGTAACAAGTGCGAGCTCAATTCATCTTTTTGTGTTTGAACCTCGTACTGTAGCTAACGATGTTTCGAGCCGCGGTAAATTCAATCAGCCGCAACCCGTTGGGAAGTATTACATTCTGTATTCCCACCCCAAAATCAACAACTTGGCTCCGAATTCAGTGTTTGTTCATATGATACTATAGAAGAAGCCGCAAGGTCTTTTCGTCCTTGTACATTGCATACTTCATATGTGCTGTATGGAAGGTGCTTAATGCACCATAACTGCTATAGCAGGAACCGTGTGTTGGTGGATTAAAAACAACCCCATTTAGTGCCGTCGCTCATATATCTCATTCTTAAGTGACTTTTTTGGTACGAAGTTACTGATTTGTTGTCATTCCATTCTGCCCGTTCAGAATTTTTGGCCGCCTCTTTTCTCTAGCATTTGTCGCTTCCGATCGTCAAAATTTGAAGAAAGGGTATTCAGCATCGTGCTCGTATGCATCGCCGTAAACGTACTTAGGGTCTTCAGCCTTTATAATCCTATGCAAACATTTTTTGAAGTGCCTGTGTCCATAGAGCATATGGGTTCTGGTGCACCATGCTTCAACATCTGTTATAATTTTCGCCGTCCATCTGCCTCGCTGTTAATTTTCCCACCGTTCTTGCCACAATCTTAACGTTTCTTTGCCGCTCTCTTTCCTAAAGACATCTATGCGCTCTTGATCCGTCTGCTTTTGTATTTTCCATAAATTCCTTCTTTCCCGCGCTAATAGTTCGATGAGGGTTGTATGGCTTATCAGTGTACGGCCAGTCGTGATACAGAGCGCTAAGCGGAGGCTACTGTCAGAACATCTGTTAAAAGCTTACAACGATGCTCTGTGTTTGCACATAGTAGTTTCCTTTTGCTTTCTGCTGGTCCTCCGTGCTCTGTCTACTTGTCCTGGGTTCACGCCCTGTGCATAGAATCATCTAAATTTTAGGAAAACATTTTTTCAGATAGAAGACAGTTTTTCTAAGCAAGTTCTCCCTCGGCAATAATTTTACAACCACTTCCAATGTATTTCTGCAATGAAAAGCTTCAATTGAAAACTCATCTGCCTTGCAAATGCCGCTCGGAGTCAGCATAAAACATTTCGGGGACCTACCCGACAATTTGTGAGAAAATTTAAAAGGAGCACGAGGCAACATTGAATCATCAGGCATTTCTAGATTGGAAATTTCATCGTTTCTGGCATTTCTCAAGTTAAGTCCAAGAATTGATCCCTATGCTACTCCGAATGTAACTTTCAGGGTACGCGGAGCTTCTGATGTGTCATATGTAAGAATGCGATCACTGAGGTAGCTTCTGAAGTTGTGATGTATGAAGCATGGGACTTGAAATAGCTGTTCTAAAGCGACAGCATATGGGCATGGTTGCCCATCTCGCGCTAACGAAAGTGTTTATTACGTCTAAGATTGTAAGGAGGGCAACTAGCCTCGATTAATTATTACCTCGCTGTGCTATTTCTACGCTTGTAAAGGTTCTTCAATTATTCCTAAAGTGGATATTTCCGCCTGAAGATATGCTCCCTAGGTAATAGGACCAACTTTTTCTCCGGTGTATGCGTTGTGCGGATTTTGGATCCTTTCAAAAAGTTCTCCGGCTGTATCGAGCAAGCAATATTTAACATATTAATTAGGTAAATACTACGACTTCAAATACGTGTTATAAAAGCAAAGTGTAAGTATAGATTAAGAGGAGTATAACCCACTACCATGAGACGGGATAGCTAATGTTGTTTTAAACTAAAGCAAATTCCATCATACTTACTTTTCATTTAATTTAAACTTACGTTCATGGCATTTTTTTAATTCGCATATGCAATGAGTTGGCGAAAGTCGGCATCCAAATATAGAAACTCGAAATTTTCCACCCAAACTAAATTAAATATACAATTACTTACTTACAATACTAAACTAAAATTATACAACACAATGCAAAAGCAGACATTCACACAGACATCCAAAGCACAAAAGCTGGACCAGAAGTTGTATGAGCTGGTCCAGTAAACCATTAATCCACTTTAATGCACACAGAATGAAAGCAAAGCCACACAATAAATGAAATGCCACTAAGAGAAAAAAAAAGCCGAAAGGTATCAACTAAATCCCCTCTCCTCTACCAACATTTTTGCAACATAAAATAAAAGGAAATTTAAAAGCTACGCCTAACATAAAATGCTAAGGCTTTGGTAAATATTTGAATTCTCTCGGTCTTTTAATGGCGACTTATCGTTGTTTGTATAAAATAAACGCGACACGTAATAACTCAAATTTGACTCGAAGCCTTAGCGATAGACGATTTTTTGTTTTATACATCCAAAATGAGACAAAGAAAGAAGTGCGAAATCATCAAGACAAATATTTTCATAAACTGCGGTGTTATGCGCTCTGTTCGTAAATGGTACTAACTTTATTAGTTCATATCAAAATTTGAGATTTAGTACTTACATGGGCGGAATATGTAGTAAACAAACATACCATGTGTCAAATTTGACGTTTCACAAACGGTATTTAATGCTTATACTATTTTTATTACAAATGCGAAGAAATACTTAAGACTGCTTTATTGCGGAATATGATTTATAGTTACAGTGTCATTCTTGTCACAGCCATTTTCATTTGACGAGGCAGCACACACTCACTGTACACAAATGGATGGAAGTCAGTCACTTTTTTTACTTATTTCTTGGTCAAAAGTTGAAAAGTGTCTTAACAAGTTCGAGATACGTCTTAAAAACTAATGCTCTTAAGTTGACTAGAGCTCGTCCCAGGCTTGACATTAAAACACAGCAGCGGCAACATTAACGGAAGCAAATAGTCTTGGAGTTTTAGTAAGACTTCGCCGGCTTCTTATCGCTAACAACCGATAACGAGAAGTTATTTTTTTATATTCAACTTACAGGCTTGTTGTCGACGTGACATATATATATCATTCATTTAATATTGAAGTTGTATCGGTATTAGTCCCACAACAAACTGATGGGACATCTAACAATAAGAAGTCTATAACACGGTAATAACAAATTGATGTCACTCCGGTAAGAAATCGAATAATTTTCAAAATTAAATGAATTTTTTTAAGGAATCGATAAACATTTGATAACATGTCGATAACGTATCGACGTCAAATCGATAATAAGCCGATAAAAAACTATTAATACTGTGAGAACCAATCAATAACACTGGTCAAGAACATTTTTGTACATGGGTCGTGCGTATATTTATACTCAGTTGAGCAGAGCTCACAGAGTATATTAATTTTGATTGGATAACGGTTGGTTGTACAGGTATAAAGGAATCGAGATATATATAGACTTCCATATATCAAAATCATAACGATCGAAAAAAATTCGATTGAGCCATGTCCGTCCGTCCGTCCGTCCGTCTGTCCGTTAACACGATAACTTAAGTAAATTTTGAGGTATCTTGATGAAATTTGGTACGTAGGTTCTGGGCACTCATCTCAGATCGCTATTTAAAATGAACGATATCGGACAATAACCACGCCCACTTTTTCGATATCGAAAATTTCGAAAAATCGAAAAAGTGCGATAATTCATTACCAAATACGGATTAAGCGGTGAAGCTTGGTAAGTTAGTTGAACTTATGACGCAGAATAGAAAAATGGTAAAATTTTGGACAATGGGCGTGGCACCGCCCACTTTTAAAAGAAGGTAATTTAGAAGTTTTGCAAGCTGTTATTTGGCATTCGTTGAAGATATCATGATGAAATTTGGCAGGAACGTTACTCTTATTACTATATATCTGCTTGCTAAAAATTGGCAAAATCGGAGAACGACCCGCCCACTTTTTAAAAAATTTTTTTTTTAATTCAAATTTTAAAAGAAAAGTTAATATCTTTACAGTATATAAGTAAATTATGCCAACATTCAACTTAAGTAATGATATGGTGCAACAAAATACAAAAATAAAAGAAAATTTCAAAATGGGCGACGCTCCGCCCTTTTTCATTTAATTTGTCTAGGATACTTTTAATGCCATAAGTCGAACAAAAATTTACCAATCCTTGTGAAATTTGGTAGAGGCTTAGATTCTAGGACGATAACTGTTTTCTGTGAAAAAGGGCGAAATCGGTTGAAGCCGCGCACAGTTTTTATACACAGTCGACCGTCTGCCCTTCCGGTCGGCCTTTAACACGATAACTTGAGCAAAAATCGATATATCTTTACTCAACTCAGTTCACGTACTTATCTGAACTCACTTTGTATTGGTGTAAAAAATGCCCGAAATCCGACTTTGACCACGCCCACTTTTTCGATATCGAAAATTACGAAAAATGAAAAAAATGCCATAATTATATAGCAAGTACGAAAAAAGGGATGAAACATGGTAATTGTATTGGTTTATTGACGCAAAATATAACTTTAGAAAAAAACTTGGTAAAATGGGTGTGACACCTACCATATTAAGTAGAAGAAAACGAAAAAGTTTTGCAGGGCGAAATCAAAAGCCCGTGGAATCTTGGAAGGAATACTGTTCGTGGTATTATATATATAAATAAATTAGCGGTACCCGACAGATGAAGTTCTGGATCACCCTGGTCCACATTTTGGTCGATATCTCGAAAACGCCTTCACATATACAACTAAATGCCACTCCCTTTTAAAACCCTCATTAATACCTTTAATTTGATACCCATATCATACAAACAAATTCTAGAGTCACCCTTGGTCCACCCTTATGGCGATATCTCGAAAAGGCGTCCACATATAGAACTAAGGCCCACGCCCTCTTAAAATACTTACTAATACCTTTCGTATGACTCCCATAGTGTACAAACACATTCTAGAGTCACCCCTGGTCCACCTTTATGGCGATATCTCGAAAAGGCGTCCACCTATTGAACTAAGGCCACGCCCTTTTAAAACACTCATTAACACCTTTCGTTTGATACCCATATCGTACAAACAAATTCTAGAGTCACCCCTGGTCCACCTTTATGGCGATATCTCGAAAAGGCGTCCACATATAGAACTAAGGCCCACGCCCTCTTAAAATACTTACTAATACCTTTCGTATGACACCCATATTGTACAAACGCATTCTAGAGTCACCCCTGGTCCACTTTATGGCGATATCGCGAAACGGCGTCCACCTATGGAAATAAGGATCACTCCCTTTTAAAATACTCATTAACACCTTTCATTTGATACCCATATCGTACAAACAAATTCTAGAGTCAACCCTGATCCACCTTTATGCCTATATCCCTAAATGGCGTCCACCTATAGAACTATGGCCCACTCCCTCTTAAAATACTCTTTAATACCTTTCATTTGATACGCATGTCATACAAACACATTCCAGGGTTACCCTCGGTTCATTTTCCTACATGGTTATTTTCTCTTATGTTGCCACCATAGCTCTCAACTGAGTATGTAATGTTCGGTTACACCCGAACTTAACCTTCCTTACTTGTTTTTTATTGCTTTTGCACCCAGAATTAAGAATATGAACATAAAAAAGTTTTATTATTTGGTTTTGTTCGAAAGAAATGAGAAAAACGAAAAACATGCAAATTCATCAAAATTTTACATAGATTTTATTTAGTCTAGTATAGTAAAAATCAATTTAAGATTTATTCTTATAAATTTAGTTTTAGAATACAGTTTAAATATTTAAAAATGCTTTTTCCTGCCATATTCGGTAACATTCTCTCTTATTAACGTCCAAATATAGTCCCCATCATGCTTTCCGTATACTGGCCTTGGTAGCGTTTCTCAAACTCCATTATATCTTGATGGAATCGATCCCCGTGTTCCTCTGAATAAGCTTCCATATTATCTTTGAATTTATCCAGATGTGAATGTAACATTTGCATCTTTAGCGATGGCGGAAAAATTCGTACTTTCATCCCTATGATTTCCAAGAAAGCCATGAACTACTGCCTTAAAATTGTTCCACGCTAGTTTATCCTCATTGCTAAGTAGGTCCGGGAAAATATCGCAGTTCATAATTTTTTTTATTTGAGGTTCAACAAGGACTCCAGCTTTAATTTTCGGCTCTGACAGCTTTGGAAAAAAAGTCTGCAAATATTTGAAAGCTTTAGACTCAATATTAAGAGCCTTCACAAATTGTTTAAAAAGGCCCAATTTAATATGCAATTCCGGCATCAATATATTTTTAGGATTGACAATTGCTTCATGTTTAATATTAAATCTTCCGACTCCATACTCAGTACGTTCAGGTCAATGTTTTTGGCGATAGTGGGCGGCATCATTTCTGCTATCCAATAGTCAAAGATAACAGGAGTGTTTGGTATATCCACATTGCATTCCAGTAAAAAAACAAATTATCTTGAAGTCTCCAATATCTTCCCACTTGTATTCCGTATATTTGATTGCAGTTAATAGCATTTTAATACTGTCATAATTTTCTTTGAGATGTATGGAATGTGCCAGTGGAATAGATGGAAATTTGTTCTCATTGTGTAGTAGAACTGCTTTTAGACTTTTTTTTGAGCTGTCGATAAAGAGGCGCCATTCATTTGTATTACAAGGAATACCAATTGCTTTAAATAAACCTTTCACGTCATAGCAAAAACAGAGTCCATCTTCCTTACCGTAGAAACAAGAAAATTCTTCATAACATTTTGAAAACATTTTGACAACATTTCGTTGACAAAATTTTTCGAAAACAACTTTCTGATAAGACGTTGATACCTTTTCGATAATAAATCGATACCTTTTTTAAACCGACAACTCATTAATAAAAAATCGGTAGCACAATGTTAACGTTTGCTAACGAGAGCAAATTTGTAAAACTTCGATTAAAAACTGATAAATCGTTCATATCTCGTCGATGACACACCTGCGCAAAGCCGATAATCCGCCGATAATAAATCGATAACTATTATTAAATTTACCATATATATTGCTACCCACATTACGCTACATTGTAGTGACTAAACTTACGCTTAGGTTCTTTATATAAATAAATAAATGTAAGGCGCGATAACCTCCGAAGAGATCTAAGGCCGAGCTTCTCTTCCAATTTGCGTCGTGCTCCTTTTGATTTTCCCTACAAATTGGCCGGATGGGACCTACATGATTTTATGCCGACTCCGAACGGCATCTGCGAGGCAGATGAGTTTCCACTGAGAGCTTTTCATGGCAGAAATACACCCGGAGCGCTTGCCAAACACTGCCGAGGGGCGACCCCGCTTAGAAAAATTTTCTTCTAATTCTTTATATACCCGGCATATTACTTTCGTAGTCTACGCTTACGCCTACACTTAACTTACGCTTACATTCCGGATTCCCCTATAACAAGAGCAAAGATATTTAAATATCAAAAAGTTTAATGGGTAGTAATGTAACTTTTTACGCACTTTAATCGCTCGTACAGGCAACTCAATCAAATACATAAGTAGCTTCAAGGAAGTCAGCTTGACCTAACCTAACCCAACCTATGTTGTTGTATATGACGCTGATTATATTGGTAGTGCTATGAATCTTCAAAAAGTCGTGTAATATAGGAGAAATTTATTATCTTTCTGTTGAAGCCTTGAAACAGACCCATGAGTCTGATTGCTTACTTTTTCCAGTTTTTGTAAGGTTACCACCCTACTCTTTGTCAGCACATCAGCTATAATAATATTCAAGAACTCATGAGCTTAACACCGGCTTATAATATTGAATCAATTATTATTTGTGTTTTAAGATAAACTGAATAGAAAGACACATTTCGAAAACCGCCACATAATCATGATCACGCAATTTCGTAATGTTACCAAAGGTTTCACAGAGATTCGAACCGCGAATCGCACGGTGAAACTGCAGTAGCCTTAACCACAAGGTTGTCTTGCTTGTATTTGTTTCTCGCTGGTGTTTAGCTGGCGCAGGAATTTATGGGTCAAACAAAGGTTTTAATTTGTATGGAATTCAAGACCTAGTATAGATGTCCAGCGAGGTTCATCTTTCGACCAGTAGGATCAGTGGAACAGCAACTAAAGCTTCTGATAAACGAGTGTACTGGACTGTTACCCAGCAAATGCGACTTAACTGATAGCGTTACCCGAAAGTTTACCTCAACGAAAAATTGCACTGAAGATGGCCGAGTTGCTTTCAAACAAAATTTAACAAGGGATGACGGAAATTAATCCAATATACATAATTTTTATTCCCACAAAATAAGAAAACCTCTTGTTGTTGTTGTTGTTGTAGCCATAATAACACTCCCCAAAGGCCGTGGCGACTGTTATCGATGTTGATGGTACTTTGCCGCATGCAGATCCGGTACCAAGCACCATAAAGGTACTAGCCCGACCATCTCGGGAACGATTTGATATGACAACATGAAACTTCGTAGGCGATCACGTCCTCCCACCCCCTAGATCCATCAGGAGTTCGGGGTCGCCAGAGCATCGGCTTTTAACAGGTACGTGAGGTTGACAACTGGGTTTGAGAAGCTATATATTGTGCTTGCAACCACTTGAGAGGGTTGCGCTACACAACCCCTTGAAAAAATTTGGTATTTTTGTCAGGGACGGAAAATAATTATTATTTTCTTTTCGGAGTTGAAAAAGTACTGGTCAAAAAATTGTCCTAGGTGAAAATATTTGAGTTCCCTGGTATCCCTATAGCAATATCATGTCGAATCATGCATCCTTTTTATTTTTCGAACTTTTTCCATAAAAGTCCACATATAAAAGTAAAATCTGTATTTTTATTTTTTTGGTCCGATAGAACTAGTTACACTCGGACTTTTAAAAATAAAAGTGCGGAAATAAAAGTTAAATCTGGACTTTTATTTTTTAAGGCCATTTTTTAAATTCGGATAAGTCGTTTCTTTGTTATCAAGCGGGACTTTTATTTTGGCCTTAAAAAATAAAAGTCCGGATTTAACTTTTATTTCCGGACTTTTATTTTTAAAAGTCCGAGTTTAACTAGTTCTATCGGACTCAAGTAATAAAAATCTGAAAATAATTTTTATCTTGATCCAAATATATTTAAAGTCAAAAATTAATAGTTTTGCAAGGAATTATATTATAAAAAAAATAACAGTTTCCGCCCTGATTTTAGTCGCATCTTACGACAGGCATACATACCGTGGGTATATTCTAAACCCCCTAACCAGCTGGGTGAGTAAGGAAACTTCTTGCTTTGGCATCACAGAGTATGTGTGCGTCCACTTTACTCCTTCCGCCAAGAGGTGACCAAATACACTGTTTATTTCTCGCTCTCATTCGGTCTTAGTTCATATGTGAATATGATGATGTGATATACATGCGGAGATAGGTCGAAAATTTTCCAGCTGCCAGTGATGTAGGAGCAGATAATTGACTATGCATTTCAAGTATTTGTTGGCGGGTAATTTCAGAGAGAAATTGATTCTCTGTAAAATCCTTTAAGGCTCGTATAATATATTGTGGTTGATGAATCGCAAACTCCATGGTATACGGTGTTCCATTGTCTGTTGTTGTATGTTTATTAACCCCTGAATTTTTCCTCCTAGTATAAGTTTCGGTTCACTACAGAATATTTACTCATTATCCTGATTAAAGGATCGCATCCACCCAAAACGATAAAAACGTGCTGCAAACCTAAAAATTCAAGAAAATCAAACTTTTGCGTGCGTTTTCCCCTTAAATGAACTACTTGTGGAACTATAAATGCAGAAAAGACATTCTACAAGGGCGCACTGAGAGAAATTAAAAATTCCAAATTTCTCGAAATCCCAAAAATCTGAAGTCATACCTATTTGGGCTCATATAAGCATAATATTGTAATGAATTTACTGCAATTCCTCTTATTTGCAACCTTCTGCTAACGTTCGAATCACTAAACTGTTGAGTAAATAATTCCACTATTCAATAATGCAAAATGGCATTTATTAAAGTACTTCACAATAACACTTATACTTCGCAACTGATAGCTTGCTTACATCAAACTGATTGTCGTGCCTCAGCTGTTGCTACTTTTATACTGCGGTTTCCTCGTTGACATATTTCTAGGCGCTTCTATTTCCAGAACTTACTAGTTAGTTATCAGCTATAAAATTACTCAGCTATAACTACAGATGCACGATTTTATAGCTCCTCTCTTAGCCCATGCGCGTGTATATATGAGTTATACTTGCACAAATGATTGCATACTTTTGGGAGTATCTCAGGGATATGCATGTGTTTGTGCGTTACTCTCGGCTGCTTGTATGTACATATGCGTAGACATAATGATTGATTTGTTGATGTGCATACAAGTCACTACTTAGCATCGGTTTAGAGATGATAGTATCCCTTAATGTTGCTAATATTCGTCACAATATAATAACCCTTCCAAGCAGGAGCAAAATCTAGTACTCAAATTCAGGCCACATTAACAACTTATCGAACACCTCTCGTTAATACAACAAGTAACTTTATGCGTGCTATGTGAAAGAAAAAAAAAAAAAACAAAAACATGTTGCAGAGCAGCCGAAACACAATGTAGTATGTTATATCTATCTCCGCATTAGTGCCGAACCGATCCAGAGTTAGGGAATACGAACAGGTTTTTTTCCTTACGCTTGGACGAAGCTCTTACTCAAAATATTATATGGCATAGGTTAGGTTGATTGATAGTGAACCCGACAGGAAACGCTCACTTGTATTAATTTATTTTCGACAAAACAACGAACTCGACCCTGAATAAATGCTTCGGGGATCCTAGTGAGCCAATGCCGAAATATTTTCAACTAGTTATGACAAATGCTGCACAGTCAAGCATGAAATATCTAGTTCTCCATCTATAGAGGAGCAAACCACAGGTGGCCAGAGGTACTCCATATACCCTAGAGCCATCTATATTCACTTCAGTTGTATCCATGCTCGCTGGGTGATCCGCGTTCCTTGCTCTGAGATCACAACCAGTGCTTGCAGGTATTCAGAGAAGCAGCTAGCTTTTTAAAAGCTTCCCTGCACTATAGCGCTAATATTGATGCTGTATCACTACATTGCAGAGATTTTATGGAAGCATGGCTATCGGAAAAAATGGAAACAGCGTTAGTCACCGGCAGGTTAATTATATAGAGAGCAGCTTCCCAGTTAGCAGTGGTCTGGCAAGCGTCGGCTCTTATTTATATTGAGCTTCTTTGAGAATATTCCACTGCCAACTCTGTTGTTCATTTGATATCTTGGCTGACTTGATTTTCGCTGTTGATGGTGGATACCAAGCAGAAGACATCCTTCACAGTCGCTCAAAACCAATATTTTTGTGAAAGTTTCTTTACAATGAATGAACCTTTTTGTTAGCCAATGCCGAATATATTTCAACTTTAAAGACCGAACTATTCGCTAATTGAAAGCGAATACTCGGTTGAGTACTAGTGCGTAGTTGAATGATATAATTTTTTCTTTTCACTGAATTCGTTATCTCACTATTGTAGCGTGTAAACGATGAATCCGGTAACTCGGCTAGGTTGTTATCATGCAACCAACTCGTAGGCTGCTATGTGCACACAACGATGACAAATGGATCGATTAAGAGACAAAATTGTAACAAATGCAGAATATGTGTGCCATATATTTGAGTTATCCACGCAACACTCCATTTTAGTTCAAAACTATTTTGTTTTTATAATTTTTCTTTTACAACCTCCTCAAAATACTTGCCACAAATTAGATGACGCCTCGTTACGCTACTTTGGTTTAGTGCTCACCAAATGTGGTGAAGATTGTTTAATGATTTAAACAAAAAAAAAAAAAAAAAAAACCAAAAACTATAATGAATCGGCGCCTATAAAAAGTGTAATTCATGAAATGCTTAAAGCATTGTGAATCGTGACGATCTTAGTGAACTGGCAACGCTCCACCAGACGGAGCTTGTACAATATTGAAAGCATTAGAAGGAAGCAATAGGTGATAAAAAGTGTCCTGCTGTGCATTCCGTAGAGAAAATAATCCATCAGTACTGAAGTAGAGGGAGCTTATTAGGTTCAGAATGTTTAAAACGGTGAGTTCGCGTATACTTCAAGAAACAGAAAGCGGTGTTCCATCTGACATTGGTCAGTGATTCGATTCGCTCTATTCTTATTTCAGTGACGTTTTTCGAAAGTTTGAATAAATAGTGGTCTAATATCGCCGGTCCCATGGAAGACTAACACTTTCAAGTCTTTTGCGTAGAAGACTAACACCTTTCACAAATCTGAGCTTAAGCTTTTTTAACGAACTGTGTTAGCTAGTTTCCCACGCTAACAACGAAGTGTGCTAGTTTTACACGCCAACACAAATCCTGCTAGTCTTCCATGGGAATTTGAAACCTGCTAGTCTTTAATGATACCGACGATATATAAGTTTTAAAAATAGTTAAAATATCATCCAAATGGATTTTGAGATTTTTTTTTTTCGAAGAAACTACCGGATCCAAATTTCGATTCATGCGCCCGCTCCTTTATACAGCAAATACACTCAAAGACAGTTTTCCGTCATCGATTTGCTCACGTAATAGTCAGCTGTTAATTTCTTCATCCTGCTCTCACATCTGCTCTCTGAGATTAATCGTCAGTTCAACAAAGTAACAGCGCAGCAAAAGCACCATTCACACTGGCGCCGTTCTACTGCATCGGATATAAAATTGTACACGTAGCACGGAAAAAACAATTGGTAGGATGAGAAATTGCGAAACAGAGAATCGAAGTCTAGAGGACCACACTATATATATATGAGCAGCAACGCACGCAAAGATTCAAGAAATATGCCTTACAAGAAGAAAAAACGTGAGGTCGAAAGGCAAGAGTCATAGAAGGAATAATGCTCTTACTGTACCACAAAGTCTGGCGGATGACATAAGATTCCTTAAAAAACGCCAAGAGTAATCTGCTAATAGATGTAAGCAGCGTGTGTTGTAAAAGGATACTCCAATCCTTGACAACGAAACATAATTTGGGCCCCCTGACTGTTGGGAAATATCATCGGCAATATCCGCGGGAAAGCTGATAAGACAACGAGAAATGTTTAGCGTTAAAATACAGAGGCGATCGGTTGGTAAAAAGTATGCTTCGTTTTGCAAAATAAAGTCGAACGAGCTCATGTCTGCTGCAGAGTATTAAGGTAGGCTATGCTTTATCCACAAGGAAGGCGATCGCGCAAACCACACAAATTACAATGGATTCGAATACCATAGTGAATGGTCTGATTGAAGCTTATCGGCCTGTCTGCAGACCTGACAATTTACTAATAATCTTATCAAAGATATGCTTTGTCCTTGAAAAGATTTATGACTTCAGACAATCAGCACGCATCATATTTCTTTTGGCTTGTGCTCTCAGAGAGCAGGTGTGTGAGCCAAGTTTCGAAGCGACAATAACAGTTTCGAAGCAACGTCCAGTTTTCCTTGTGTCTTTCTTTTTAAGCCTTTTTTTCATGAAAAGGTGCATCGTGATAGCGATCCGAATGGATTTTAGTTACCGATCGCTAGTTTGGAACTGTCTGTCGAAAGATAGTTCAACAGCTTACGAATTTTGCGATCGGAGAACATGAAAGAAGTTTAGTGCAAGCATTATCACTTTCCTTGCAATTAGATTATGTTTTTGGCACGTGTAGATCACCCTAAGTCGACGAAGTTGCCATGTCTAAATACAGCGCTCTTGTATGCGCTGCAGGTGCTCAACCAAAGTACTTTGCGGTTAAATCTCGCTTACACGTTTGTACACAGAGTCGCTTGATCCAAGGCAGACTCCTGCTCGCAGCGGCACATCGGCGTTCGGTTGCTGCCAACGTAATCACTTAGGAGCTCAAACCATCAGAGCGGCCTCTCCAGACTGTTATCTTCTCATATTTTACTCATCTTCAAATTGAAGGCCAGTAGCTATCTAGAGGAAACTTGGCTTTAAGCGCTCGTTGATAATGAACTGATTAAACCGAATACATACGATTTGTCGTTGCAGAGGCGTTACTTACACACAACACCTTAACCTTCAAAGGAGACGTTGAATAAGAAGGTTTTGCTTTTCGGTTAGGGTAATACTTTTCAATTTTAGATGTTTGAAGGCTGCTGTAATTTTTTATTTATCGCAACAAACATTTCAGAGGTACTGGGAGTGGGAGGGGAGTGAAACAAGAATTTTAATTATTTGAAGGAGATATCCAATATGTGGTATGTAGGTAGATTCCACTTATGAGGTAAGTTAGGTAGAAGAGATGACGGAAGTGGGGGTGGGTGTAGAATTAAGAGTGGGAGTGGGGTGGGAGTGGATGTGGGCGTGGGAGTCGGAGTTGGAGTTGGGAGTTACATTGGATGTGGGGATGAGCGTGGGAGTGGGAGTTTGAGTGTGTGTTGTGGGTGGACATTTGGAGGGAGTTAGATTGGCACTGGTAGTGCTAGTAGTCATGGGAGTGGGTTTAGTAGTGCGAGTGGGAGTAGGAGTGGGAGAGCGTGTGGGAGTAGCAGTAAGAGTAGGATTGGGAATGATTTATTTCCGCAATTATTTGAGGTAGGTATTAAAAATTTCCCATATAGCACACATGATTTTAAATTTTTAAAACTTTAGATACAGTGACTCATATTTATAGGTTACTATACAAATTCACTTTATTTTCTCACCTACCACAGCTAATACTTAGCCTGGCATTACTTTGCTGCGCTCACAAAACCTTCGCAGGATTAATTGGCGGCTATGGCGGCCATGGCTTGGGCTATGGTTATGGATTAGGGCATGGTGGACTTTACAGTGGACTTGGTCACTATGGCATTTTAGGCTACGGTCACTATGGCGGCTTAGGCTATGGTCACGGTTTGGCAGCACCAATAATTACAAAAACAATTGTAGCAGCGCCAGTTATTGAGAAAATTCATGCCGCGCCTATCATCACGAAAACAATTGCTGCGCCTATTTCATATGGCTTAGGACATGGCTTGTATGGTGGTCATGGTTTGTATGGTGGCCTTTATGGGCATGGGTATGGTTATGGCCATGGTTGGTAGAGTGCAAAAGGTATTGCGTTTAGCCAAAAAATTATAATATGTTTTGATTTGATCTTAAATAAAAAACAAAGTTAAAAAAACAGAAAAAAACAACAATCAAATACTAAACATAAGTTGTGGTTATTCGCCTAAGGTGTATTCATTATTTTTAAGTATGAGTGTATTTAAAACGTTGCGACTATGGCCCAACCTCATTTTTAGCACGCTAAAGTTATTATTTGATTGATAGTATAAAAGGGGTTATAACTTAGTATATATATGAAGGATGTGCATTTTTAGTTGTATCTGTATGTATCATATTAAATTTAAAATATATACCTTTACTCGTTCGTACCTACATATGTTTGTATGTATGTGTTGGCGTTCAAACATGAGTGTTCATTTACGTATGTACATAATTTTTTGGATAACTGCCTGTAGTGTTCATTTTTGTAAGTACTGTGGAATGAAAATGTTCAATGCTAAAAACAACAATAAAATTTGCAGTGAAATATTCACTTTGAATGCAGATATACTTGGTGCGATTCTGAACTTGGAAAAAAATTTTAATCAGCACGAATATCTTTTCAAAGGGCTATCTCTAAAATTGCAGAATCTACAAGGCACATTCTAAAACTTAATGTGAAAAGAGTATCTTTCAATCGACACAATTGGAATAACCGGAACTATAGGCGCAAACTTTTAATTAAGGTTGAGCGTCACTGTAATCGTAGCCATAATCCTTACCGCAACCCTAAGCACAAACGCAACCGCAACCGTAGCCAACAACGTACCTGTAACCATAAACGAAACCATTACCCTAATATTAAACAAAATGGTAACAGTAATCGGAAACAATCACAATCATAAAGGAAACCGTAAGAGTAATCCTAAACAAAACCGTAAACCTGATCATAAACGAAACCGTAACAGTAATTGTAAACAAAACCATAACCATGATCACAAACTAGACCACAAGAGTAATAGTAAACAAAATCGTAACCGTGATCATAAACGACACCGTAACCTCAAAATAAACCTTTAATTTAAGCAAAACTGTCATCGTGTTCGTGGCCGTAACCTTAACCATAATTATAAAAGAAATTGTAATCGTAATCGTAAACAAACGTAACCGTAACCAAAATTATAAAAGAAATTGTAACCGTAGCCGTAAACAAAACCGTTGTCGTTATCGTAAGCAAACCCGTTATAATAGAAACCGTAACTGTAATCGTAAAAGAAATTATAATTGTAATTGTAACCGTGAACGAAACCGTAATCGTAAGCGAAGCCGTAGTTGAATAAAAAAATTTATAACCGTAATCGAAATGTTACTGTAATTCTTAATCACACCGCAGCCCTAAATGTTACCGTAACTATATGCGTAAACGTTAACAAAACGTAACACCTATCGTAGTTCAGCCGTATACGACACCGTACCCGGAATCTTAATAAAGCCGTCATCATTAACGAAGCCGTAACTGTATTAAAAAAAAAATATAACCGTTTTCGTAACAAAATAGTAAACGAAGCCGTTACCATAATCGTAACCGAAACTGTAACTGCAATTATAAACAACATCAAAACTCTAACATTAACCGCAACCACCTAAAACGTAACTATAATCGTAAAAGAAACCGTTATCGGAGGTGAAACCATATACGTAAGCTTTGCCATTACCGTAATTGTTAAAGAAACATAATCATAATAGTAATCGAAATCAGAACCGCAATCGCATACGAAACCCTAGCTATAATTGTAAACGAAACCATAACCGCAATCTTAAGGTAAACCGTAACGATAATCCTGAACGAACCCGTAACCGTTATCTTAAAACAAACTGTAACCGTAATCATTAACGAAACCGTTACCGTAAAAAGTAAAATAAATAAATAATAAATAATCTGGGTTCAATTGGTTTTTTAGTAAAATTAAATAAGCCGCCGCCGTGGTATGGAAAAATCGTGCTGACCTACCCAACCGAAGGACTTTAGCTCAAATTATGTTGAAAGTAACATCGAAATAATTTTTTAAGGTGGGGTCGCTCCTCGACAATGATTTGAGAAGCAAAAAGTTTCTGAGAAAAAATTCACCTGCTTTGCAAATGCATAAAATATGTACGACCAGTTATTTTGTGGAAGTAGCAAAGCCTAAATCTCATAGAAATTACTTCGCTTATGCCTCTGCCAACCTTAGAATTTCGGATGGGCGCTGGTGAAGGTCACCCTACAGAAGTGGTATGAGGTCTACCATTTCCTTGCTGCTTCAAGGTTCACCTGTCCACCAACCTTGTAACATGTGGCCAGCTTTCACTTCATCCGAATCTATAATCTTCTTGGTCGACCTTCCTGTAGAGTACGCACTGATCTCGTTGCTCCAACTTATTTCTTGATCGGGTGGATTCATCTACAAATATTACTTATACAAATTTGTATAATCAAATGCATTCTTTTGTTACTCCTCTTCCAATTTTTCTAATTTGTATACATGTGTGAGCCAATGCTTGTTAGTTAGCTTCGCGTGCACTAGCGGGAGACGGAAGATTTAAACTCCAGGGCACTCTCCCATTATGGAAGGAGTTATCATAGTCACTAGTGAGTTCAAGCGCGGGGCTGTAAAGTGTCGAAGATTATGTGGAGGTCTTACAACCTTAGACTAACAAAGTTGCTTCTATCATTAAAAAGAGAGGACTGTAGACTCATGACGGGTATTCTGACTGGACACTGCCTTCTGGCGTCACATGCCTTTAAATTAGGCTTGGTCAGTGATAGCATATGTAAGAAGTGCGGGTTGGAGGAGGAAACGATCGAGCACGTTCTGTGCTCGTGCTCTTCACTTGCCAGGCTAAGACTCCAGTTATTAGGAGTGATACAGCTGTCAGATCTAGAAGCAGCAAGTGGGTTAAATTCTAGGAAGCTTCTAGTATTTGCCAAGAGGACGAAGTTATTTTATAACATAGGTCCTGGCTTTTGATAGGGTTTTTCAGTTTGGCCGTTAAAACAAACTTCTGGTAACACTACGGACACAATCAGTCTATGTGAGGTCCTCATGGACCAGCCATTTCAACCTAACGTAACCTATCATAGTCACTCTTGATTACCAAATGTGGTAAAAACAAATAAATCCAAGGCGCGATATACCTCCGAACAAATTTAGGCCGTGATTCTCTTCCAATTCGCTCTGTAATACTTTTTCCTACATATTGCAGATGAATTTACATTGTAGACCTTTTCAAGGCAGATATACACCGTGAATTTTCCTAACCACTGGCGAAATCCGACACCGTGAAGAAAAAAACAATTTAACTTAAAAAGGCAATTCTCAAAATTTTGATGTTGTTTTTCAATGAACCCAGAACTTACTTTCCACTGCAGCAGTTTCTATGTGCCGGAGCGGCTCGGAATTTCACCCAACAGTTCTCATCCGCGGAACAGATGCTAGCAGGTAGACTGCTCCAAATTCAGTTATTGAGGACGCTCACACTCCAGTCAGTGTGTCAACTGTAAAGGATGGTTTCATTGAATGGGTTGTTCTGATTTAGATACCAATGTTCGTCGAACCTGTATCTTCTATAAAAACTTTTATGGTACCTAGCTGTGCCCGTCTTAAGATATTTCGTAGTCGGAAGAGAAAAATACGTTAGCGACAACTGCCCAATGCATTTGCTATTTCGGATACTGGATACGGATTATTTTGCAGCACCGTGTTGCCAAGCCGCGCACCCAAGTCCTGTCCCAGGGCAATAAAAACACACGTGACATAGCCTTATTCTACCAAGGCGCATTCCGAATATTGCAGTTAACTGAAACGTGTTAACATTAAATATTACAAGGACAATTGACTACATGAGATGACACAGTATTTGCAATACAACAAGCTTTCTCCAAAATCTGCTCAGCAGGCTTGCTCCGTCTATACCGTCCATAGCAAAGACCGTGCGAGAGTGAGTGGAGGCAGCCGCGCACTTACCATCCGTCACTCTGTGCAATACAATCGATTTGATTCTGATATCGGCCGCGGGCAGGAATATCTGTCGGGTCAGGTGAAGCAAGTCTTGAAACTATAAAACTTGAATTCGCCCTTATTACTTACTCCCCTAATACTACCCTGGCAAAATTCGAAAGCAAGAAGACTACAGTGGTAAGATGTTGGTAGATGAAATAAACGGCCACGTACGTGTTTTAAGAAATTTTTAGCTCGCTAGACTTTATCTGGACTTGTCAGCGGAGTAACTGATGGAGATATTATCATCTCACTACCTGCCATTACTCCTCTCGCGGAAAAGATCATCTGAACTCATGACATCTTATTTTTAACTCTACTGTGCGGAATATCTCATTTTGCATCACATTGAAAAAATCATACGAAAGGGAGCCGTCTTGTCTCCAAATTGATTTGGTCTCAAACGGTTTGGAGCAGGTCCTTTGAAACAATCGGCATATAGACAACTGCATTTCGTGCTATAAGATACGTAAACAATCGCAAAAGAGGTGATGGGAGTTGATTATCTTTTCACGGACATGGTCCACTATAAACTGCCTAGGTATGATGGCTCACTGATAAGTGTAATGTGTCTGTTGAGAAGGGAGTCTATTAGGAGTTATTTCTTAACTCTCTTCATCATCTCGGGTAGTGAGCGTAGCTTCAGCTTCTTCGCTATTTGAATAATAGCTCCCTTGGTTTCAAACAACAAATTTATAAGTACACTATTCATTTTCCAAACTTGTTTATTCTAAGCGGTATAAATTTACACACAAACAGCTCCAGTAGAATTTTTTAACAAAAATTTAAGTCAAACAAAGTTACAACATATTTACAAAACGACTCATGATATGTGATGTTACTACCATGACGCATCCTGAACTTACATTTACCAGCCATGACCCAAACCCAAACCATGACCCAATCCGTAACCATGTCCATAACCAACACCTAAGCCATAACCATGACCAAAGCTCAATGATGAAGCAGCAAGCGGCGCATGCGATACGATTGGTCCGGATGATATTTTTGCGTAAGACGGAGCAGCATATGATATGGCCGGTCCATGTGATAAGGCTGGAGCAGCATAAGAATACGATGGCGAAGCGATCTTGGTGATAGCTGGAGCAGCATAAGAATAAGATGGAGCAGCAATAGCAGAATGACCATACGAGATGGCTGGAGCAGCATGCGTATATGATAATTCTGGTGCGCTGTGACCCAAAGATAATGCCGGACCAGCGTGTAATTCACCCAAACTATGCGCGCCAGTCAAGTATCCTGGTGCAGCTGCGGCACCGGCAATCAAAGACACGGCAATAAAGACAGCCTGAAAAAAAATGTCGAGAAATTTTTAAATATTCACAAACACACACACACCATTATATCGACTACTGAGTGGAAGATCACGCTATCCCGGTCGCCGGTTCTATCTCAGAATTTTTTTGTATGCGCCCTACCTCACTTCAAAATGAATTGAATTTATGCTCGGTTATGGAAACCAGTCCTGAGATAGGACGCTCATCAAACCAATTCTGAAATAGAGCGCTTTTAAAAAATTTTCTAGGATAGGATATTTTCGAAACAGCAGACGAGACGGCATGATATTCCACTCAGCGGTTGTACCAAACTCACGTATTTGAACATATTTGATGTATTATTATTTTTTTTGTTGGAAAGCTAAACTCGAACTTATCTCGTGGAGATTTTTGGTGTTAGCGCGCACAATATGGATCGTAGCCTTAAGAACACGAAAACACTTTGATTCATTGGTGCTGCGGTGCAGAAGCTTTTATACTAAATCAAACACAAAATTTTCGGTTTCTTTCTTCTTTTTTCTCCTTTACAATAGAAGCTGCAAAATACTAAAAATGTGCAAACTACAAATGCATATAAGCGAGCACTCAGTTTTTGGGCGGCAGCCGTTAGTTTAAATTGCAATTGAGATGTTTTTGTTGTTGTGCAAATACTAAAAGTTTATGTTACTATGCGTTTATATATGTAGAAGTTTATGAACGGGCGTTAAGCACTTTTACTTTATTTTAATGTTGTACAGATTTCCAGTTTGCTAGGCAAGTCAATATGGATCACAGTTGCGCCTGTAAAGCCTGACATGCTCCTAATACACGCAACACTCATACACACACACACATACTCTTGCTTTTATTATTGTATGTGCCTCATCGGCTGAGGGGTAATACATTTGTGAGGCAATGTCTTTGTTGTCAACTTCATTCCAGCTCACTGTCATTCCGCCAGCATAGTAACATACTGACTTGGTTTATCTTAGATGTTGCGCCTACCGGTGAACAGTGGGATAATTCGATGGCAAAATGGTTATATATAGAAAAATTAAACTTAGAAATAACAACAATTATAAATTTAAATCCCAGAGCACGGGGAAGTGTCAATTCATTGCGAATGTTAACAGGCACATTCAAAAGTTTAACGTTCACAATGACTTGGCGATAGATGTCGCTAAGTTTTGAAAATGTATTGAAAAAAACAGAATAGGGATTGAAAACTAAAGCCCACAACAAATTGCCGCTTTAGGCCTAGTTTTTCAGTAGTTAGTTAAGCTAAGCTTAAACTAAGTTTGTTTAAACTGTAGTCAAATTTAAACTCCAGTTAAACTACTGAGCAGTTTTTCAGTCACAGTTTAAGGCCGCCTTTGGGGAAGGCTTTTTTGTACAGCAACGTTGGTTTTTTATTATTTAGATAATTTGCAGATACGAAAACAGCTGGAATTTTTTTTACCCAACAAACATTTAAAAGAAATTTTCCAAGGAAAATATATATCTAGTTCCGAAGGTGATATCCAAGATCATTATCTAGTTATTCTGAAACCAGATAGTTCTCAAGTTGATGCACAGTTTGAAAAAGTTATGTATGTGAGTATAAAAATTGTAATTAAATGTCTTTGAACAGCATTTTTATCAGCATAGAAAATTATTTGGATAACAATTTTAGTCTCGGCTGATTCGGAAAATCGTTTAAATAACAACACATTTGCTCAAAATCATGCATTTGCCTTTTTTTAATTTCGTTTTCCACTTTCGAGCATTTTGTACTTTTTGTGATGAGGTCTCCCTAGAAATTTTTATTTTGAAGTGCGCCTATCGTCGCCTATGATCTCAAAACCACCACATCTCAGACCTTTTTTGAAGAAAACCAGAATTTTTGCGAAAGCACCGTTCTCAGAACTTGTTAAGGGATGGCACATCTCAAAATTAGTGTCAAAAATGTCCCAGCTTAGAATTCGGTTAAAAAATCATTTAACATTCAGTTGATATATGATGTATATATATGCTTAGCGTGAGTACCTGCCATTGTACAAACACACACTGGTTCTAATTGCGTGGTCAGCGGCTCAACAAAACAGCTCCATGTTCCCAGCCAAACACTCAGTGCCGATCGTTGATACCAAATTAGCTTGAAGTCGGTTGTACAATCATAAGGTCCTACATTGGTAAGATACAAAGTATATTCAAACACTTTTCCACTTTATGGATAATGCATCCGGTTGCACGGCAACTCCTCCGTGTGTTTCAGTACCAATCTTAGCATAAATAATTCGCAGCGTAATGTTCTGATCCTTTCGCTAATCAGGTACAATCAATTAAGGGTTGTGCACAACTTTTTTTGAGCACCACGATAACCTGCACCACAATAAAGGGATGTGATTAACACCTTTCGTCACATTAAACTAAATTTTCTGTTCGCATCTACGATAGAAGTCTCAGCTCTGATCACATTTACACTAGATCCAATGCCACCGTTCAGCATAGCCTAACGAAGTTTCAAACATTTTAAAAAGAAAAAAGAACTCATATCCTACTCTTTCACACACGACAGGCATCTGCTTTGTTACCCATTCCATTATTACGTTTCTTCGCATATTTAAGGGATATGTTCTCTGACCTTCCGCAGAAGAATCAATTGAAAAGTGTATGCTTAGCTTAGAATAAGTAAAGAGGCCGTTCAAAATTTATCGACAAAGCCTCCAAGAACGAACATTATTGGCAACTTTCTAACGAAGACACAGCGCATATCCGAAGAGAATGCATTACACCGAAAGTAATGCTCTATTTTCAGCTTGAGCGAAAATGAGACAGCATAGCTTCATTGAGTATGCGATATATTCAGCTTCCTCAAAAGTGAACTTCCCTCACATTATATGTGAAAACACAGCCCCAACGAATCTCCTACTATGTGCCCATATCATGGAAAAAAGACTAGACCTGTGTTCAAGTATCTGTGATACTGTATACACAGATCACAACGGCCTTTTCATGCTCCCCGCGGTACAGTTTTTAAAGAGCGTGATATTGTCGCACAAACGATACACAGCGTCCACATTGCTCACTTTCGGGTAATAAACCACATTGGATGTGCAGAAATGGGCTCAGGTTCAGTCCAACTTAAGGTTAAATGTGGTCTTATTAATAGTTCCCGAGATGGTCGGGCTAATACCTTAATAGTGCTCCTTACCGTAACGTACTGGGTCTATATCCGGCAAAGAAACATCAACATCGATAACACTCCACAAAACCTTCAGGGAGTATCTTTATTCTTTATGCCATAACAACAAGAAGTAGTTTTAGCTCAAGTTTGTATAACGGTTTTATTTCCCTCATTTTCAAGCTCACAACGCCCATTGTGCAGTTTTACCAGATTATACGTATGTATGTAAAAAGTGAGTTTTGTTGCTGTTTTAACATGGAAATTGCCGACAATTTTATTTTTTCTCAAATTATTTCGCTTTGTCCAAATGAACAGTTTGCAAGGCAATTCTATGGTCTTACAAATTTCATGTTGCTCTGTCAAAGAGGCCATTTACTCGTAGCTAGCCGCCCCAAATGCGAGGTGTATGCCTGACTACTGCTGAACAAGTAGATGGACGGACTAATAACTATCAAATGAGAATACCAACTTATTTGTCTTCCGTTGAAATAAAAAATTAATGATTATTTTACAGAAATATGAGTCATACAGAAAATTTTCCAAAGCGACTGCCAATGACGTTAATATTGATATTATGCGATTTTTCATCCATTTAATGCTGCGATAACTAAATTTTGTGTCTGTTTATGTATCTCTGTGTTTGTGCGGTTTTATGTGATTATTAATGAGTATTTTAATTCAACTTTGAAAAAAAATTTTGTGTTTATTGGTACAATCGTTATGTCAAATCAAAATACTTATGTGCGTTCATAAGCAATCAACATAGGCACTTTGAGTTGGAGGAACCGTGGCCGCCTTGGTGAAGTGGTAGCGTACCCCGCCTGCCACACCGAAGATTCTGGGTTCACGCTCCGGGAAAATCAATATCAAAAACTTTAGAAACAAGTTTTTTACAATTAGAAGAAAGTTTTTCTAAGCGGGGTGGTCCTTTGGCAAGAATTCGGTTAGGCTAGCCCTTCGAGTTTTTGTTGTTATAGCAGTACTTCGACCCATCCAATGGGCGCTACCGATCACAAATTGTCATCAACATCCTCTAACGGGAGTCCAAGGAAACTTGCAGTTTGCACAGGGTGGACCATATTGAGAGGGTTGTTAGTGGCGTTGGTTCCACATTGCAATTGAGGAGATGGTTGGTGTCATGTGGGGACACATTGCAAGCAGGACATATATTTGGTATGTCAGGGTTGATTCTGGAGAGGTATGAGTTTAAACTGTTACAGTACGCAGATCAAAGTTGAGCTAGAGTGACGCGCGTTTCCCTAGGGAGAGTGCGTTCCTCTTCTGCGAGTTATGGGTATTTTTTTAACAACTGGATTTGCCGGGCAATTACTGGCATAGTGGTCCGACGCCTGTTTGCGGATATCACTGGGGAATTGCTGATGCGTTTTTGCTACATACGGCTGTGTTCTCAGGTGCCGTATTTCCTCATAATGCTTACGGAGATGATGTCTGAAGCTCCTCGGAGGTGTGGCCTCATCAATCAAATGTCTGTTGGGATTCGCAGATTTTTGAAACTATTTGTCAGCATATCATTTCTCTCCCTAATGGGGAGTATATTTTTGCCTCCGACTGAATTTTTGCCATGAAAAGCTTCTTAGTAAAAATTCTTCTGCCTCGCAATCGCCCTTCAGAGTCGGCATAAAATATGTAGGTCCTGCCCCGCCAATTTGTAGAAAAAATTAAAAACAGCAGGATATCAAACCAAACGTTTTTGATAATAATGCGATTGCTTCAAATTTTTATGGTAAGAAGTCGATTATTTTCGATAAATAATTGATATCTTTTTCATAATTAATCGATACATTTTCGATAACAAGTCAATATATTTTTGAAAACAAATCGATTTTCGATAGCAAACCGATAGCTGTTTGCTAACACGTTAAAATAATCAACCGTTCTATAATTAATCGATAAGTCATTAATAAAAGTCGGTTACTCATTGATATTCTTTGTTGGCGATAGCAAATTTATTATACTTCGATAACGTTTATAACACCTATAACAAACCGGTTACTTGTCGATAAGAAATTGAATACATGCTCATAACTCATTGATAACGAACTGGTAACACTTCGATAACAAATTGATAACACGCCGTCCGGTTTCTGTTCCAGCTACATTGTTCCCACGTTATGCTACAGTGTACTAGCCACACTTCCGCTTACATTCTGGATCACTCCCATACAGCATACCAATCTCATACATTACGCCTACACTTACATTCATTAATATCTCATATAGCATATCACTTCCAAACGTTACGCTTACGTTTACATTCTGGATCCCACCATACGTTTGGCAAAGATGTTTACACATCGAAAAGGGGACAGTCACGCAAGGCGACAGTTTCGCATCACAGTTTTAGTAACTTCCGAAACTGATGCTGATCGGACAGTTAGCCGCTACATTTGCGCCATTAGCATTTTAGTATGTGCTTCATTTATAAAAAATTGATCAAAGGTAGCGACCATTTCAGAACCACCTATGACTTAGCCAGTTAAAGTACTCTCATAAAGCCTACAGAGGACGCAATTTTCGTAGGATATCACAGTGCTAAAAGTGTTATTTGCAACCACTGTTAGGCGACAGAATTGGAAGTACTGCGATTTATTACAGGGGCTCTTCCTCGCTGGGGTTCCCGTCATTTCCTGCAACTGATTGAGGGATACGAGCCTGCCTTTTCTGGAATGAAACTTGTACGCTCCCGTACTATCGCCTTCTAGTGCTAGACCGTCTGCCTCGAAAAGGTTTTTTTACCACTCCAATCTTCGGATCTCAAGGTTTTAGTTTAGCATGCGTACAGCGGGAATATACTAAGCCACTTCTTTTGATAATGCCTCCCGAAGTGCTAATTGTTACTTTAAGCAGCTTGACATGGGAACCAAGGCTTTTACCGTTTGCCATTTACTGCTTTGACATTCTCTTATTACGAGTTCGTAGAGCATCATATTTATTTCTTTGTGTCCATAAGTAGGCTCACTTGTAGGACCACACACGAATTTTATGAACAGGAAAAAAGGAGTTATATATCGTAGACAAGGTAGACATAACTGGAAAAACTGAAGCGACGCACTACAACGGATGAAGACCGAGAAAACTATACAGACACGACTTCTGAGTTCAATGATTCTGAGCCCAATAAATCCTCCAGTTAGGAGCATTTCCCAAGCGATTTCTGCAAAAGAGTAAAATAACAAGTAAGGTAGTATCAGTTCGGGTGAAGCCGAACATTACCTACCCAGCTGTACACTTGTATGTGTACCCAATTTTGTAGCGATATGTAAATTTTTCTTCGAGCTCCCGAAACATTGAAAATGGCTTAGGCAAAAAAGGGGCGGTGCCACACCCCTTTTCAAAGATATAGCTTATTTTATTCGTCCACCACCCTTTTAAAAATATTTTATGTATTTTATATAAAAGTGGTCGTGGCCCTTAACCGATTTCGTTAATTTTTCTTCAAAGCATTCCTTATAGGGCAACTTCTCTGCCGAATTTTGTTACTATGGGTTTAACAATTTGTGTACCAAATTTGGTAAAGATCTCTCAATATTTACGTGTTAACGGACAGACGACGGACGGACATTGCTCAATAAAATTTTTTTTCGATACTGATGATTTTGATATATGGAAGTCTATATATATCTCGCTACCTACCTGTACAATCAACCGTTATTAAGGCAAAGTTATAATACCCTGTGTACAAGTACAGCTGGGTATAAAAAGAAGGCAGAAGCTCATTGTGGCGTCAACGGTTTCACACGGATGCTAAACGAGTTCGAAGGAGAGTTCGATATTATCGAGCTACTTAATCAGCCCAAAGCTAACATTATATGGAATAAGTTGACTCCTATAAATATATTTATCGGTTCCCTGAGAGACTAAAATATTTCGCGTTGAGGACTTATACGTTTCGTTATTGGAGAGGAAACACAACAACGTCATACTAGAAATGCAGCGAGGAATCGGTTTTGCAAACAAATGCTACTTTGTGTTGAGTACGCAATTGAAAAGTAAACTCCTCTCTCGGCAAATTAAGACCATGCTCTATAAGTCACTTATCATACCCGTCCTAATATATGGTGCAAAAACAGCTTCATATGACCCGGCTCTGGAAGTGTAAGGGCTTTATGCAGACACTCTGTTGGCCAGATGGAAATCGATGTGAGTTTACTTGATGCCACCAATATGCGCCAATTCAAAATGATTTTAATGCTTGAAAAACATTCTTATTCTCGTATAAAATTATAAAGATATGAGCCGGTCAATAAAGGCCTTCTTAGTGATACCAGAATTTACTTGATGACCAAACGGAAAACCCCAATTAGGTAGCGGTACATATGTTATAGAATAATTTCATCCTCTCCACAAATACTAGAACTTTTCTAGGACCTAGCTTAAAGTCTACACCGGGACCAAGCAACTGTGCCGCCCCTTCTAGCTGGAGCATCCACCATGAGAGTGCAGAAAACGAATAGAACGTGCTCACCGCGTTCTTCGTGAGCCTTAAGTCTTCTCGCTTCAGAGATATTATCAATTTTGTGAGGTTAATATCATGGGATTCGCTCGTGATCTTAGCAATTTTGCAGCCACGCGCTTCCGTCCACGACTTTCCTGCTTGATGGATCGTAAGCAGCAGCTCTCTCGCTTTGATTTTTCCGAAACATTGATCTACCTACTAACGATTCAGCATGTGCCTTTTCGTTAACTTATATACCTTTATGAGCGCAAACCCAGTATAGATGAATGGGTCGGCCTGAGTAAAGCCTCGCCAATGTTCTTTTGCATGCCAGTAAATACCCAGAAATTTTGCTGCTTTCTACACGGCTACAATTTCCGCCTGAAAGACACTGCACAGCTCTGGCGGCCTGATTAAAAAGTGAACGCGAAGTGTATGCTGCGTTTAAAGAACGATTGGTGGCAAACTACTGTGTTTTCATTCAGATTCATTATCTCCGTAATACGCGCGTAGTACGTATGTAAAGATGTTTTACCAGTAAACTGACATCGTAACAGGGCAAATGCAAATCAATCGAAAATGAAATCAAATTCTGCAATTCTCACTAACATATGCACGTTCATAAATGCGTTTGATGGAGTAACAGATCAATTTGAACAGGTACCTGCCTATAAAATATCATGGCGATACCCACACATATCCATGGGTATTATTGTTTTCGCAAATGCCTCTAAGCGTATATATACATTCACTTAGATTGATATACACACACATACATATCTGTAGCGCATTTTAAAAATTTTGCAATTCATTTTCATCGCTGCAAAAAATTAACATCTTTTTAATGTATTCCAATTTTAAGATTTGCTCTTTATTGAGCGACTTTACTAACATTAGCAAGAACGTACAGTAAATCCTCCCTTAACCGATATCGATTTTAGAAGACACCTCTTGGGGTCGATTATCACAACACAAAAAAAAAGTATGATCTTCAGAACATAAGACCTTCTTTTAACCGTGCAAACCCATCAGCATCATTAATGGGTTCTAAACCGCCTAAACAAATTTTGGCGGTTTCGTAACAAGTCACGGCAGCTACCCTGGTTAGCAATAACTGACACCAATTGGGGGCACCAAGGGAGATCAAGTCTTCCCATACCTACGTCTCTCAACTCAGTAAAGGGACTCCCCATTTTCTGCTTCCAACTGCGGGGTGAAATGCTTTCTTGGCCGGAACGTCTTCTTTCATTCGCATAACATGACTTAGCCAGCGAGAGATTGCTTTACTTCGTCGAGATATGACTTTAATTTTCAATTGCCTACACAGTATTAAGAACCATCTGTGGGCAAGGTTTATTCTCCGTTTAATTTCTATACTATCATTGTTTCCACTGCTAATACCGGTTCCGAGATAGACTAAGTCCTTCACAGTCTCAAATTATATCCGTAAGCAGTGACTATGTTTTTAAGGATTTTTCTTAGATTACAGAAAGAATATCGTCCTCTTTCGCTGCTAGACTCACTCACAGAGAAAGCAGAACTTACGGCACTTATGTAAAAGCCAATGATACGTACTATAACGAATTTAAGGAATTCCGATTATTTATGCAATTTCTGCTAACGTTGGAATCGCTAAACTGTTGAAAAAATCATTCCAATATTCAGTATTATAAACTGGTATTTATTTAGATTACTTTGTGAGTAGTACTTCATAATTATACTACACAACGAATAGCATGTTTAAATGAAACTGATTAGTTATTACTCAGCTTCCGCTGCTTTTATGCTCTCGGTTTCCTCGTTCACCCTTTTCTCCTAAGGTCTAGTAATTTCCGAACTTCATGCTTGGTCACCAGCTATATACATGTATATTTGTAGTTTGTAGCCGTATGCATGTGCATGTGTGAGTAACTACTTCGGCTGATAACAACATATTTGTATGTGTGGGATATCTCTCCGTCGCCTTTTACATAAGAGTGGCTGCTTTATTGCTGTTGTGCATTTATGTGGTAGTACCTTAATGTTGCTAATATTCGTCACAATACTATCAGCATAAGAGATCGTGCCATTGCGTTTTTGTCTTCTGCTGGAATTATCTTTTCCAGAATACAAAAATCGCACGAAAGGTATCCATCTTGTCTTAAGCCTCGTCGGTTTCGAAAAGGTACTTCCAATAGAAGTAGTAGTTTTGCTCAACTTCTTTTAGCAAATTCTTACTAGCTTTGCGTGGACCTTGAATTCAGACATAACTGCACACAAGCTACATGTTTCCCTCTACCAAAAATTGCTTTGAAGTCGACAAAAAGATAGTGCTGCTTCTCTTATTGTCATTCTTCTCCAGGATCTAGCGCTTCGAAAAAATTTGGTCGATAGTAGATTTAGCAGGTTCGAAGCCGCACTACGAAGATATAATCAATTCGTTGGCGTTGTGCTTCAATCTTTCGAACAGCACGCTAGACAGGATTTTAGACGGGATATTAAGCAAGCTGATTTCACGGTTATTAGCGCATCTTGCATTTTCACATTTTTGTTACCTGCGCAGAGCACATTTAAATAATAGGTTGCTTGTGATCGTCCGACAATATTTTGCATAGCAGTTGTTGCATGTTCTCTATCAATATTTGGCCTACCTCTCTAGGTAGCTATGATGATAAATGCTGTCTGTATAACTTAAGCTCATACTGTACTCAGTTACCAGGGCATCGTTATACCATCGTCCTCGGAATTTACCGCGACATATACATCTAAACAGCAGCTAAGAGCGCAGACTACCTTACGTAAACTACAGATATACATGAAAATGAGATGAGAAAAGTAAACAAAAAACTAATAGAGCAGGCTTTTCTAAAAAAAAATCTATACCAGAAACAGGCGAACGAGGCAACGGAGAGCATCAAAGCGATACAGTCCAAGTAAAAGTGATTCAGCTTCTTTAACGCTTTAGTGAAATGCGCGAAGGTTAAAATTATGAAGATCTACTACCATAGTGGTACTATTAATACAGAACATTTTATATACAGAATATTTGAGTTTATTTATTTGACAGTTAAGTAATTTGAACCATAACAGAAGATGAAAATTATGGAGAAATTTCTTAAGATTCGGAACAGTTGATTAGAAATACAACGAGACCTGTACAATTTTAAAATAATTAGTTTTGAATCTAGTTTGCAGCCTTTGGCTCTTCGTCTTCTAACCAGGACTAGGATACAAGTTTCAGATGTAACAAAATATTATTTATATTTAATTTAAGTTCAGGGTTCTATGGCTATTTCTTCATCGCGAAACTTAAAATAAACTTGACTTACGGCGAGTGCCTGCCCTAAGAAGGTTTCACTGTGTCTATTTAGTTGCTTCCAATATCAGACAGGTGTGCCTAATACAATGATTCATACGTATGAACATCTTGTAGGCCTTTAATCAAAAATCAAAAATAAATTGAATAATGCAAATGTCATGTAAAATGATATTCTTAACCCGCTTTTTTAATTGAGTTGTCCAATGAGTGCCTTAAAAACCGAAAAAATTCAAATGAATATTTTTCAACACCTTAAGTAAATTATTATTTTTTTTTTCAAATAATTTTAAGTTTGACTATACTTATAAATAATTGCGTTTTATTTAAGCTCCCCATTGATCAAGCTTGCATATCTCTATGAAATATATTTATGCGTATGCCTAAAGTGAGAACGGCGGCGATATTGACACTATTTGTTTTGAATCTAAATCGGAAACTTCTTTGTAATCTTTTCACGACTAAACCGAATTGGGTTTAAAGCAGGGGTTTGCTCTCCATAAGTCACTGCTTATTCTGCTGCCAAATACGGGTGCGAGGCTAAGCAGGAACAGAAACTAACCAGAATTATCTAGCTTTTATAAACAGGTCAAAAAAAATCTTATGGTAGAGCGCAATTACCTAATCAAGGTGTACAATTAGTTAAGGCCATCTAGATGGGAAGCTTCGCAGTATGGAAAATAATCAACTTTTTCAATTCGCGCTCTACTTTTTTAGGTTTTTTTCTGAAATTCATTAACGTTATGTCTGTGTACAAGGACACATTTTCCGCTGCGTTTTGATCCATTTTTATAAAAGCAGTGTTTACATTTTTATATCTTTCATGAAAATGAAATGGTATATTAAGTTCGTCACGAATCCCAGAATTGTAAGTCCTTAAAGCAAAATAGATAGACCCATCAGGATGAAGAGCTGAGTTGATTAAGCCATGTCCGTCTGTCTGTTTGTATGCAAACTAGTCCCTCAATTTTTGGAAAATCTTGTGAGCGGGTATATTTAGGTGTCCGATTAGACATTTGTTGGAGCCGGCCGGATCGGACTACTATAGCATATATGCCCCAATACAACCGATTTTTCAGAAAAGAGATTTATTGTCATATCTTCCTCAATTTATCAGATTGAAGCTTCAGACTTTACGTATGCTTTCGTATATATTGTTGTCTGAATAAATGGATGAGATCGGTCGTATATATAGCATATATTCTCCACATCCGATTGTTCAGATAAGACACTTTTCGTAATTTATGGCCCATTTTAACAGCTAGAACCTTCAAATTTCATCTAATACTTACGTTTATGTTATAAATTGTGAGGGTAAGTGATTAGTTTTCATAGCTATTTTGCCCAGACCACAAAAAACGGGAAACTCCTCACACAAACCTTATTTTATATTTATCTTAAAAATCGCTTAGGTATGTACATCTCCCCACTATATATTTTATATCTTATACAGCCGATTATTTGGATATTACGAATGAGATAAGATTATTGTTCAGCCCTATTCATAAAAGGTGTGAATTCTCCGGCACAGCCGAAGTAAATCCCGTCCTTACTTGATTGTCCGTTCCATTCTTACTTGATTGCAAGCTTTCCCCTCGCTTCCTCAAGATTTTTCTTAATACCTTCATCAGCAGTTCCAAATTTCAAAATGAAATTAAATTTAAAATTTCTAACCACTGGATTTTCTGGAAGGTACGCAACAATCTATAAAAAGATTCCAAAGATCCTAAGAGTTTTTGATTTTCTCGATCCGTGTAGTGGACTTTTTCTACTCTTGTTAAATTGTCTCGGTGCTCATAATCATGTGTGGGGTTATAATTTTTAGTTTAATAGGAAGTTTCTTAAAACTTGATCGAAAAAAATTTCCCCTTTGATACGAAAATGGTAAATGTCCCAGGCGCCACCGATCGCTAATTTTCCTCTTATTAAATGCATTCTCATCTGGTGCCCAACTACGTATCTGGTACAAAGTTTGTAGCTCAATCGTCTCTTGTTTTGTAGCTCAGTCTCCTAAAAAATTATCGCACAATTGCATCCACTTTGTACAATTTTCCGAAATATCTAGAAATATTTATTTTTTGACGCATGTAGTAAACTGTCATTGATCTATGAACCATGATTAAAATTTCAGTAAATAGCTCTCTAGCAGACAGTTACGTAAAAACCGATCCCGACGTTTCCGATCACGTCAGGATTCTCAAATTATCTCGACCCCTGCGCAACCCAGAAAATGCTTTTTCGCCTTTTGTTGCATTGTCATGTTGTCCTGAACTAATTAAAAATATTCAAGCTCAATCAAAATTTGTTTAAGAATCGATGAAAATCTTGCACATGCTCTCTATAGATTTTCCAAATAACACAAAACATCTCAAAACCTTCCCTCATGATGCATTGCCATTGTATTCTGAAGTATGTTCCAAGTTCCAAACTAGCTCCACGAAATTTAAGGATTATTAACATTTTCAGGATTATTTAGATTTTGTACGGAAATTGGTGAACAAAGATGAAACCGACCTAATATAAAGGAAGTAAAAACAACTTAAAACGAAACACATACAACTTTTATTCTTAACCATGCATGGGCAAATGAGACGAAACATTTATTTTCATGTTTTTAGAAAATTTTAAGTCCAAAGGAAACACACAAAAAAACTTTGACAACTAAGTAATTCACAAGGTCTTTTATATATGTCTTATATAGAATTTTTATAAATACGACTCTTTTGTATTCTACATTGAGTTCTATGTCGTATCTATGTGCATCTCTAAAAACGTCCGTTTGTAAAAAGCATTAAAAAATCTTAATGGATTAAACTGATAATCTTTAAAAATTCTTAAAAATCAATAAATGCGAAGAAAGAGAGCCCTTGGGATAGCCTATTTTTTATGGCCAAATGTTTTCTGGCATCGATTTATTTCGCTTTGATTTTTTAAATTTCAAAGTCACACGGGTTGGTATTGGAACTTACGAACGATTTGTTCGAGAACACAACGGAGAAAATTATATTAGAATTACTCGTTTCTAGAAAAACTCTTTAATCTCGCGAGCTTCTCGACATTTAGTATTTAGTATTTATTTATTAAGCCAGATAGAATACAAAATCTTACAGGCTAAGTACAAATATGTGGTAACAATAGACAAATTACTAGTATAAATAATGGCTTACTGAAATCGCTCTTTTGAGCAAGAAAAATCTATTTCCAAATAATTTAAAATTATATTAAACTCAATCAAGGTTCTAGTAATTGGAGCACTGATGGCATAAAGAGCTTTAAAAAGACGAACATTGAAGAATTCAGAGTTCCTAAGCGCTCTGGCAGGAAGTTTATGAAAATTTTCTCAAGGAGCGTTGGGCAGTCAGTCGCACCGCGAAAAACGTCAAAAATAAACGACAGCGACAAAATTATTCTCCTGTTCTGCAGTGACTTTAAATTAATCAATAGGCATCTAGCTTCATAAGTCAGAATGGGTTCAGAGAAGCGTAAGCTGCGCAAAGCAAAATATAAGATAACTTTCTGGATACGCTCGATTCTTGCAATGTGGCACTGATAATACGGCGACCAAATGAAACAGGCGTACTCAAGTTTAGAGCGCACAAACGCTGTATACAAAAGCTTTAGCGTATAAGTGTCAGTAAACTCCGAGCTATGACGCCTAAGAAATGCAAGCATGGCATACGATTTCGAGATGCAAAGGTTAATATGGTTTGCGAAAGTAAATTTGGAGTAAAAAGTTACTCCCAGATCTTTTATTTTACTAACCCTTGTAAGGGACGAGTTAGATAAATGGTATGAGGTATAAATCACATTAACGCGTTTTGAAAAAGTTATATGAAACCTTTTTTTTAAATTAAGAGTTAACCGATTGCTATTACACCATGTACTTAAATTATCTAAATCTAATTGCATCAATTCAGAGTCATGCTGACTGTGAATAAGTGAATAGATTTTTAAATCATCCGCATATAGTAGAAACCTAACTGCAGAGAAGCAAGAGCGAATGTCATTAATGAACAATATGAAGAAAAGTGGTCCTGGGATGCTTCCTTGTGGGACACCAGAACAGGCAACAAAAGGCGAAGACTTCAATTGTCCACAACAACCCTACAACTACGGTTTTGTAGGTATGATTAAATCCATTTTAGAAGCACTGAGTGGAGACCCATACAGGCCAGCTTCTTAACCAGGACTACATTTTAGAAGCACTGAGTGGAGACCCATACAGGCCAGCTTCTTAACCAGGACTACATTTTAGAAACACTGAGTGGAGACCCATACAGGCCAACTTCTTAATCAGGACTACATGAGAAACCCGATCAAAAGCTTTAGAAAAGTCCGTATAGAAGCACTGAGTGGAGACCCATACAGGCCAACTTCTTAATCAGGACTACATGAGAAACCCGATCAAAAGCTTTAGAAAAGTCCGTATATGCTGCGTCAACCTAACACCCAGACTGAAAAGCTGCGATGCAGTCATCAGAAAAAATAGCTAAATAAGTCAAAGTTGAGCGTCCGGGAAGAAAGCCAAGTTGCTCTGGATACACAATATTCCTAACAAAAAAAAAAAAAGAAGAAATTTTTTTGCATTATGCATTCAAAAAGCTTTGACGTGGCAGAAAGTTTTGAAATGGGTCTGTAGTTGCTAATATCAGTTTTATTGCGACTCTTAAAAATAGGTGTAATAAGAGCCAGTTTCCACGGGTCAATGAAAGTACCCGAGGAAAGGGAACTATTAAATATTAATAATAGGGCATAAACAAGAGTTTCGCACTGCTTAACTAAAATTTCTGAAAGACCTTTCAATTAAATCGCTGTATGACTTGTACTCCATGTAATCCTCTCTTTTTTATTTGTGCGGTTTCATCGCAACGTTCGCTTTTGCTCCAGAAAAAGTCGTAAATAAAACTGCCAGTGCAGCGAATTGAATTGAATTTCGATAAGCTCGCAAGCTTAACGAGTATTCCGAGATTCGAGAATTCGGCGAGAAGCCGAGACTCGTAAAATATATTTTTTTGAACAAGCTCGAGAATTCGTAAGCACTAGTTGGTATGGCAGCTTTGCATGACTTTGTAACCAGTTAACAGCGGAATTTTTGTAGTTTACTAGAAATGATTTACTCTCCGGAGAAACGCAAAGAGTCAACTATTATTTAGCATTTTTAAAAATTTATTTCACAGGCTAGCAACACTTTCTGAAGCATCTTCAACTCTTCCAAAAAGAGCAGCTTTGTGTATTATTTAGTTAAACTGTGCACATACCTGTAAAAAGCTTTTACAACTAACTACTAAACCTCAGCTGATACAAAAAATTGGTCTCAAGGGAACTACTATAAATGGTGCGTGGAACAGATGACCATCCCAGTAACAAGGAATGTATATTTGCGATACAAAAATTCTTGAAACATTGGAGTCTTAATACATATGCATTCTCATATGAAAGTCTTTTAATTTTAATATGTATTAAGTTAGCTTATAAATATGTATATGTTTGTGCGTCTCATATATTAACTTTCAAAAACTGGGTGACGACGTGTATTTAAACAGTATCAATTAACTTAATTCACTTTATCGTTATTTGCCCCACTACAAGGTAATCGAGTCAAAATTGCTGGAGGCTGTAATTCTTCTGAAAATTTTACTACAAACATAAATGCGTGCGTACCTTTATAAACATTAGCGTGTTTCTTAGAAATCTAAATACATTTTTTCCCGATTGGTGATGACTAGAGGGTGTCGCAGAGGAGTCAAAGCTAAGATTTCTCTATGGAGACTCTAAAAATTATAATTAAATTATTTGTTTTCTAATGCCCGAATAATAAATAATATAATCCAACAAGGACCAAACTTTATGTGTAAAACGTGTGACCTGGGTGGTACCGTTCGATTGGATGAGGCTGGAAAAAACCGTTAAACCAGTAAGAATATTCAAATTCGTGTGTGTAACCATCAGATTAGGCGATCCTGGAAGTAATCAATGATGTCCAATATTGGGTCTCGAGCAGATGGACCACCCTACTATATATATTAGACCGGGTCAAATTGTATGAATGGATTTCTTTTTTCATCAGGAGTATAGCAAAAACGTAATCCACAGATGATTGTAAGAAAAATTTCTGAAGACACCATAGCTCTAAGTCCGATTTCGAGTCCCCCACTTTTGCAAAATAGATATTTTGCCATATGAATGTAGGGTTTGGCCAAAAAATCTGCAAAGCTTCTGATAGAATTAAGTATTTTACGTGCATTTCAGAATCTGTATTATTACCTAAGTAGAGATATCAGGCTTAAGTTATGAGAAATTAGCCTAAAATGAACTTTTAACTACTATATTATCATTTTCAACAGATTTCTTATGGTCATTTTTTTTTTTTTTTCTTTAAAGCTAAAATAAGTTCAGATTATTTCCAACAACTTTCTTTTGGACAGTTTTCCTTTTTTCGAATTCGTTTTAGTAGAAACAAATTTTTACAAAAAAACCTATATTTTCAAGTAATAAGCAAAAAAAAAAAAAAAAACACAATCTTAATAATTTTAATGTAATTTCTTTAAAAAACTATTTTTTTTTTATTTTTTTTTTTATTTTATTACCAATATATCAAGTCGCTAGTCTTGTTCGGCAACTTCCCGATGAGCTAGACGCTTGATACTTAGAACATAGTTCAGATCTGAGAGACATTACAATGCAAGTAAAAAAAATCCGCTGGGTAGCGCGGATCGAGATATACAGCAAATTAATTTTAAAATAGAAATTTTGCGATCGACTTCTAACTAACTCCTCGGTCATCCAGAGACTTGAAACTTAGCACATAGTTTGCGAGTCGATGGCACTACAATTAGTGGAAAACAAAATGCCGCCAAGTGGCAGACGAATCGAGATAAACGAAAGTCCCTAAAAATCCCTGAAAAAAACGAAGGGAATCTTGCAGTCGATTTTTGAGTAACTTCCCGGTGAGCTGGAGATATGAAACTTGACCCGCAAGTCAGAATCCGGTAACAATGCAATGTTTTATCAAACAAGTTCCGCTAGGTGGCGCATGGATCGAGATATTAGGACAATTAGTTTTAATTTGGGAATCATTCAAATCATTTTTAACTAACTTCTCGGTTACTTAGAGACTTGTAACTTAGCACATGTTTCGAGACACGGTGACAATATAATTTATAGAAAACAAAGTTCCGCTAGGTGGCGTGCTAATTGCGATAACTATAAATCCCTGAAAAACGAGGGGAATCTTTCGATCGATTTTTGAGTAACTTGCCGGTAAGCTAGAGACTTGAAAATTGGGCCGTGGGTCAGAACCCGGTGACAATACAACATTTTATCAAAAAAATTCCGCTAGGTGACGCATGTAACGAGATATTGAGAAAACTAGTTTTAAACTGGGAATCTTCCAATCGGTTTTTAGCTAAGTTCCTGTATATGTAGTGACTTGAAACCTGAAATATAGTTGAAAACTCGGTGACAGGGCAATGCTTGAGCACAAGTCGAACTATTTAGAAAATTAGGCCATACTTTCATGGCTAGCCTCCTGACCTCAATGCACGACCTTGCATAGTTTTAGGCATACGCGACTTTTACCACGATTCTTTTAGACATTCAGGCGTATGCGAATTTCACCACGATTTTCAGCTGGCTGTGGAAATTAAGTAGCTGACAAACCAGGCGGAATTCTCTTGTTATGATGCGAGGTGGAATTCTGTGTTTTGTTGCGAAAATTCCACTAATTCCCTTAAATCTTGCTATTTTGAACAAATAAATAAATATAAGAATTTTCACTTAGGAATTACTTAAATTACTAATCAAAGTTGCAATTGCCTTTTTGTAGGCAGTACTAAAAAATGTAAAATAAAAAGATGATAAAAAAATTTTAAGGACAACATTTATATAAATGGACCAAAAAATATAAAGCAATTTTTCGTTTAATACAGACATAGTCTTGTTGAATTTTGACTAAAAAACTTTAACAATAGATTTTGTAAAAGAATTTTGGGATATAAAATTATAAAGGTAGAGTGCGTGTTTAAATTTTAAATAATCAATTAGTAAATCCCAAGTAAATGGTGTGCCTTAAATTGAAAGACTGCGCTCCATCTTTATATTTTTAAATCCCAAAATTCTTTTACAAGAGCTATTGTTAATGTTTTTAGTCAAAATTCAACAAGACTATGTATGTATTAAAGGAAAAATTGCCTTCTATTTTTTGGTCCATTTATATAAAGGTAGTCCTTAAAATTTTTTTATCATCTCTTTATTTTTCTTATAATTGACCAAAATCTTTTTTGCTCTCCATTCGTGGTTATTTTTCACGACTTTCTGCTGTAACAGCTGTAACACCTTCACGTTTCTTTCTATAACACGTTTGGTAACAGATGTTAACAATTGTACATATCTGTTCTTGTATATGCATTGGAATATTAGGATCATCTAGTGTTGGCTCATCATAATCTTAGAATTGTACCAAGTGATCGTATGGAATATTTCTTGTGAATGCCGGTTCAGATAGTAAATTATCGTCATTCAGATCAATCATATCAGTATAATCTGAAGCGTTAAAATTGATATTATATTTTTTGTAAACTCTGAGTTTAGTTGGATCAAGTATTTTTTCTCGATAGTATAACATTTTTTTGATAGCTCTATCACGTGTGGCTTTTCTAGCATCAAATAACATTGTTAATAAAATTTTTTCTGGATGAGCGTAATATGAGTTATTTTGGATTACACCATCTACAATATTAAGTTAATTACGTGGTAGGTATCGTGTCCAACGAATAAACTTTGATTCCAATAATATAAACTGCTGGAATTTTCAAATTTTCCGATGGTGTATTAGTATATGTATATAGACGTAATACACTGCTTGCTTTGGTTAACCATCGAGAATGTACAATTGGTCCTGGTTTTATGTTAGCTAAATCAACTGAAACAGCACCATTTGAAATTGCTTTGACCATTTGGTATAAGTATTTAACATCTGTAGATAATTCTCGTTCTTTTTAATCACTGATCATGCAAGGCATATTTTCCAATGCTATTGGTTCAAAATCACTTACAACCTGAAAAATAAATTTTTTAGATCAATTAAAATTAGTATAATTTTCCTATTTTAATTTGATTCAAAAAATATTATAAAATAATTTTAACAAATGCATACCTGAAATTGTTCACAGTCTTGAATGTCTTTGTACATTTTTCCACTTGCTGCTCTTGGTCCACTCATGGCTGTTTTATCTAATGCTCTGAATAAATGATCAAATGGTTATTCATTGAAATGAATCAAATATATAAACCAGTGCAGTGGTCTATCTAAATGCTTTTCAAAAAGTCTTATAACACCATTTCCTATTCCAGTATTAGCTGTTTCTCGATCGCTGCATATGCCAATTAATTGATCTATTGACAGTATTTTGCTATTGAAGAACTCATTTAATTTTTTAATTTGTGGTTTGCATTTTCTTCTTCACCCAAATTAACACATCTAAATAACTAAATTAATGGGGTTCTTTTACCATATTTGTATGAAATTTCTCATTAATTTTCTCTCTAGTTAATGAATCATTTTTTCTGCCATCGAAAGAAAATTCAGTTATATTGCAATCTATGTATCGTTTACGAAGCACTTCATCTCTAGCTTTAATTTTTTCTCTTGCAACTTTAGATTTATCCATTATGACAAGTTCAGCACGAACATCTCGAAAATTTATATCTTCGAAAAGGGCTGCTGTTAAACATGAAGCAACTATATCTGAAACACCGAATCTGTCACACATCATAGCAAAATTTGTAGCATCATATCGTTGAGTATAGTGTCCTCGTTTTATTGTAACAGAACTTCTGCAACTGCTTCAATTGCAATTTGTGCTTCACCTGTTTCCATATCTGTTCCAAGTGGTTCGTATGTTGTATCATCACTAACTGTGGCATTGTTGGTATTGTTGTAGGTGTTTTTTCTACAATGTCATCCATATATTCAGGTATTGTGATATTTCTATCATTATGTTGGTCCTTTCTAAATTCTTTTAAATGATTTGGTATTAAACCACATGATCATTCTGTTTTTTGTTTAACTTGCATTTACATTTTCCAATGTAAAATAATTCATTTGGCAAAATATATATTTTGCAAAAGTGGGCGACTTACGGGAGATTACGTTTTTGCTATTATAGATATATATATATTTATTCTTTTCCTTACAAATATTGTGCATAAATATTCAGCAATATTTCGACGCTTATGCATATACGTATTATGTACCTACTAATATTTTGTATAACATTTCTAATTCTAATGCAATGCACAAATTTAAATAATTTTGTTTCCTCCATAAGAGCACCCATTTATTATAATCATACCGCATATGTGGACGTCCACACCAAAACGCTATATTTCGATCGACGACATTAAAAATTGTAGGAAGGGAATTAGGATTAAGCGTATTAAAATATGGTTTGCAACCCGTCAAATAGTCCACTTTAAGGGCCCATTACTGATACTTAGCATACACTTGACTTGACTTGAGAACTGTCACTTACAGTTCTGTTAAATGAACATTGCATGTTACTGATTACTCAAAACTTAGCAACACTTAACTTGACTTAGAAGTCTGTTGAATTTTGATTTTCTATGTAAGTTCTGAGTGACGTTTACATTTTGAGATGCCATTTGTTTGTTTCCATTTCATTTTGGCATTTTGTAATACAAATTGAAATTTATTGATTACTACCAGACCCGGCAGACGTTGTTCTGCCCTAAATTTGGTATATCTGCTTACATTTTAATAATCTTTTTCCGTTTAACTCTGCCCTCGCCCCTCTACACTTTTTCCTAATCTTTGTATTCACTCCTCCCACCGTATTTTTCGCTTTATCTATCTCCATCTTCGTCTCGTTCTATCTCTTTCTCAGTCTCCTTCTCTCTTTTCTGTTCTCTCAAGTTTTTCTCATTCTTCTTCATATCTTTTTGCCAGTCCCAGAGGGTGGTATGTATTTTGTTCCAGCCCCATTCCGAGTCTCAGTCTCAGTCTCAGTCCCAGTCCCAGTCCGAGTCTAAGTCTCAGTCCCAGTCCCAGTCCGTCTCTGGTCTACTTCCCGGAAAAAAAATTGTAAATACTAATATAGGTACCCGGGTCCACGTTTTGGCCTATATCTCGAGACTCTAGTCACCAATAAGTATGAAAATTACCCTGTACTAAAGCACTCATCAACAGCTTTCATCTGATATCCATATTATATAAACACATTCTAGGGGTGCCCGGGTCCACGTTTTGGCCTATATCTCGAGACCCTAGTCACCAATAGGTATGAAAACTACACTGTACTAAAGCACTCGTCAGCAGCTTTCAAGCCTATACTAAGTATCAGTAATGGGACCTTAAGGGTTAAGTGGAAACTTGCCGAAAAAACGAACGAAGCGTCGTTGAAGACAAAAAATTAATAGCGGTTGTCGTTCAAAGCAGTCTGTCGCAAGGAGTGAAAATTCATGGACGTTTGTCCGTACAAACGGTAGTTTTATATTAACATAAGCTCAAATACTTATTAAAGTAAACTTAATTTAAAAAACCCAATATGAATGAAATAAATTTGTGAAAATATAATTACTTTAAACAAAAATGCAACAAAGTCTTTATTATGTTGACTTTAAACAATCATGTAGGACCATTTCCCACTCTAGTTTCCAATTTGATTAAAGATTTGAAAAAAATTGTCACTTCAGTATTGATCACCCAATCATGTGTATCAATGGCAAAATATACTTTGCAAATTTTCTCGAAACTACATATGTATGATGTATGTAAATGTTTAATTTTGCTATGGACCTCCACATATAGTGCATACTTGGTACAAGTGCTGCCTTGGGCTAACACATTAAATGGCTAGGCGTAGCCATAGGCTAACACGCATGCTTAAATATGCACTTTGGGTATGTTAAAATTTGAAAGAACTCATAAAACGTTGAAAATGAAAAATTGCAGTTAATTGCAGCAATGTGATATTTAACTTAATTTTTTCACGCACAAATAATTATTCCTATGCATACATACAAATTTACGCTGCACACAAATTATTGGAGACATAATGCTCAGCAAAAACTGGCATAAGCAGTGGTAAGCAATAAGGAATACTGGTTTCACTCCGAAGAGGCAAACCTCAAACCGTCGCACAGTGTTTCGTGTAGAACAAGCTAGCTGGACAAAAACAAAGTTCTTATTCCAAGAAAAGTTTAATGAGAAATGAAAGAAAACAAACAAAATAACGAGATTTGTGTTTTATTTTTGATATTTTTGCTCATATATATTGAGTAATTCAAGTAAGAAGGCAGGAGTGGCCGTAAAAAGCATTGATTAATTTGCAAAATTCTTGTTGAATATTGAGCTTCATATTTATTTTAAGTGAACACTTTTATATAATTTTTTTTATGGATTCCAAGGACGAAGATAAGTAAAATTTTTTAAAAGTAATTCTTTCGCAATTAGAGTATTTTCAATATATTTAACATTCCGTTATTAAGAAGAAAAGGTATTTTTTCTCTATATTTTTAAATTTAGGGACAAAAAAGTTACATACATCCGCGGACATCCGGGCTAAATTTTACATATGTTATAGTCGCAAGTATTCTCTAATAGTCGAAAGAAAAAACCATTGCGAATTCTTTGCATATCTATTTTTTTTTTTTTTTTTTGTAGATTTAGTTATCTCTACATATAAAATAGGATATATGTACGTACCAGCTCCGACGAGATATTTGAACCTTTAAGGCTGATCTACAAACAGCGAAAACAATTCCCAGGTACAGGGAACAAACACGTAGCCATAAAACACACAAAAATAAACGCGCAAGTCAACAAGAGCACACCAAAAGCAAAAAGGCGAAGATCACTGACTTCAACCTGCCACAACCTACCGCACCAGTCAATAAGGCATAAAACAGGTACACACAAAGCAATCCTAATGCAGATATAACCACACAGGAACGCTACACAAAGAAACCCCATTTGGTAGCATCTACGACAATACCTGAATGTAATATAAATACTGCACAACTGATAACAAATCAGAACGATCAACGACACTTAAGATGGCAGCACAACAATCATCAAAAATTCACCGTGTCGGAAAATCAACAACACAAAGCAGTTTAGTTATAACCGTACCAAGAACGGAGTTTTTTGACATTTGGGTTCAACATTCGAAGGAAACCAGATATTTTTATTTTATTTTTTAATTTAAAGTTTAAGCTTACAAATATCGGCATATTCGTCGAAGCTGGATCAAAAGTGGATCACTTCTGGAAGACATAAGGAGCGATTTTTGAATAAAAACTCGGAGTGGCTTACGGGTCCAGACTTCACATTTACAATAACGGTGGATTCAAAGTTGCCATCAGACCAACCAACCACTTTTTCAGGTAATCCCGGCCCCGGAAGACGAGAGAAGGACTTTGTTAGCTGCAGTGAAAAAACCAAACGGCGTCGAGTGGATGACCTCTTGCAATCTAGAAGTCCTGGTGTGTTACTTTATGCGGCAGAAGTATCAACGCGTGTGTCCGGCAACATAAATGTTGCTAACATTATAAAAATATCACAGGAAACCACTCAAATATCCGGCAAAAAGATGACATGTTAGCCAGATGCACGATGATTGAGCAATGTAGAAGCTTTAGCATACTACGTAGATAGCAAGTCGACGACTCATGGGTACAAAACAACTCGGAAATGGAGCATGAAGGCAGGCCATAAGGTTTATCCATCATTTTATAGTCTAAGAAAAGCTAAGGCAGAATGCTATCCAAATGAAATTGATGTGGGTGAAACACGTGCGAAATTAAAGTCCAGCCCGTATTAGATAAAACTGTTGAGCGTTTAGTTTTAGCTAATCAAGAAGTTTTTGTTAGTTTATTACCTACAAACTTGACGTATACTTTAATCAGCAAGTGGGGTTGCGATGAAAGCTACAAACTTGACGTATACTTTAATCAGCAAGTGGGGTTGCGATGGAAGCTCTGGCCATAGCACATATAAGCAAAAGTTGACATTGTTATTATTATTATTGTAAATCACTTTTACATTGCTGACTGGTACTCTAAAATAATTTTGTAAAAATTGTGGTGCCAGGATAAATACTCAAATAAATACAAAATATGTATGTACATATGTACAGTCACTCACATAAATAAGTAGACACCCCTTTTTGGACAATTTTTACAATTTTCGCTTTCGCAAATTTATTTTAACTAATTTCCCATAAGAAAATTTGTCACGATCTATAACAAAAACTAAATTATATTTAAAAAATGTTTGAAAAATTCGACGAATTTTCATATTTTAACTAATTTCCCATAAAAAAATTTGTCACGATCTATAACAAAAACTAAATTATATTCAAAAAATGCTTAAAAAATTCGACGAATTTTCATAAAAAATTTAAATCTTTTTACCGAATTTTTAGAATTTTTTAGAGTATTGAGATTTGTAGTCCATTCAGTTTAAGTACAATAAAGTAATATTCTTAAGTCCTTTAAATTTTTTTTGGATATATGTCACTTATTCACACGAGTTACTGTATATGAAATAAGCAAATGTATGCATATGAAGTAAAATTTTGGAAAAAAAAACAATAACATATGGCTGAAAAAAATGACGTAGTTGTAATAAATGACTGCATATGAAACGGAAAATTTCATAAAATAATTTTGTCCAGCTAGCTTGTTCTACACGAAACACTGTGCGTCGTTGGCCCTATTCGCCTCTATAGTTCTGTCACTTAACAATCTGCAGATGAACGGTCAACTTACTTTCGGATAATTTAAACTAAGTTTTGGCTGTACATAATATATCTCGATACTGTTGACTGATCTGAGTTTACCAGATAATCTTGTATAGCATGTCCGTTAATATCAAAGAAGCTTTCACTTTTCGATAGATAATATTAGGAGATATTTACTAAAGTAATCCGATCCTAGAGGCTTCGAAATATCTCTGAGAAATACAGCTAAGTCGACCCAACACTTCGTTCGGCTCATTATACTCAGTTGAACAGAGCTCACAGAGTATATCAACTTTGATTGGATAACGGTTGGTTGTACAGGTATAAAGAAATCGAGATAGATATAGACTTCTATATATCAAAATCATCAGTATCGAAAAAAAATTTGATTGAAACATGTCCGTCCGTCCGTCCGTCCATTAGTACGATAACTTGAGTAAATTTTGAGGTATCTTGATGAAATGTAGGTTCCTAGGCACTCATCTCAGATCGCTATTTGAAATTAACAATATGGGACTATAACAACGCCCACTTTTTCGATATCGAAAATTTCGAAAAACCGAAAAAGTGCGATAATTCATTACCAAAGACGGATAAAGCGATGAAACTTGGTAGGTGAGTTGAACTTATGACGCAGAATAGAAAATTAGTAAAATTTTGTACAATGGGCGTGGCACCGCCCACTTTTAAAAGAAGGTAATTTAAAAGTTTTGCAAGCGGTAATTTGGCAGTCGTTGAAGATATCATGATGAAATTTGGCAGGAACGTTACTCCTATTGCTATATGTACGCTTAATGAAAATTAGCAAAATCGGAGAAGGACCACGCCCACTTTAAAAAAAAATTTTTTTAAGTCAAATTTTAACAAAAAATATAATATTTTTACAGTGAATAAGTAAATTATGTCCACATTCAACTCCAGTAATGATATAGTGCAATCAATACAAAATTGAATGCCATAAGTCGATCAAAAATGTACAAATCCTTGTGAAATTTGGTAGGGGCTTAGATTTTAGGACAATAACTTTTTTCTGTGAAAAAAGGCGAAATCGGTTGAAGCCACGCCCAGTTTTTATACACAGTCGACCATCTGTCCCTCCGCCGTCGGCCGTTAACACGATAACTTGAGCAAAAATCGATATATCTTCACTAAACTCAGTTCACGTACTTATCTGAACTCACTTTGTATTGGTATAAAAAATGGCGGAAATCCGACTATCACCACGCCCACTTTTTCGATATCGAAAATTACGAAAATTGTAAAAATGCCATAATTCAATTCCAAATACGAAAACAGGGATGAAACATGGTAATTTGATTGTTTTATTGACGTAAAATATAACTTTAGAGAAAAACTTTGTAAAATGCGTGTGACACCTACCACATTAAGTAGAAGAAAATAAAAAATGTATGCAGGGCGAAATCAAAAGCTCTCGGAATCTTGGCAGGAATACTGTTCGTGGTATTACATATATAAATAAATTAGCGGTACCCGACATATGATGTTCTGGGTCACCCTGGTCCACATTTTGGTCGATATCTCGAAAACGACTTTACATATACAACTACCACCACTCCCTTTTAAAACCCTTTATTCTTTTAATTTGACACCCATATCGTACAAACACATTCTAGATTTATCCCTAGTCCACCTATAGAACTAAGGCCCACTCCCTTTTAAAATACTCATTAACACCTTTCGTTTGATACCCATATCGTACAAACAAATTCTAAAGTCACCCCTGGTCCACCTTTATGGCGATATCTTGAAAAGGCGTCCACCTATAGAACTAAGGCCCTCTCGCTTTTAAAATACTCATTAACACCTTTCATTTGATACCCATATCTTACAAAAAAAATTCTAGAGTCAGCCATGGTCCACTTTTATGGCGATATCCCTAAATGGTGTCCTCCTATAGAACTGTGGCGCACTCCCTCTTTAAATACTCTTTAATACCTTCCATTTGATACACATGTCATAAAAACACATTCCAGGGTTACCCTAGGTTCATTTTCCTACATAGTGATTTTCCCTTATTTTGTCTCCATAGCTCTCAACTGAGTATGTAATGTTCGGTTACACCCGAACTTAGCCTACCTTACTTGTTTTCAAAGACTTTTTGGTGAGTCAGTCACCATCAAACTAGGCGATCCTGGTAGTATTCGAGCATTTCAAACCGCATTCGTCTTTATGAACATAATGTCCAATATCATCAGTATTTAATTTTTATATTCAACATTAGCCTCCTAATGGTCAATCGAGCGTACTTAATTAAAATTTGAGTGTGACTAAGTGAACCAAAATTTCCCACGTTACGCCTGAATTGATTTAAACTGCATAGCACAACATACCGGCTATGACAAACTATTAGTTGTCAGATTATGCCTACTACGTCTACATTGAAATATTCTAAGTAACCACATAAAAATAATTGATTCGCGTTCACTTTTGTAAACAAATAGCCACCTTACAGTAAAACACTAAACTATTCAGAAATATACTAGTTTATAACTAACATATACAGAGTGATATGAAACTAGTCTGAAAAAGACTAAATTTTAAAGAAAACAAGTAAGGAAGGCTAAGTTCGGGTGTAACCGAACGTTACATACTCAACTGAGAGCTTTGGAGACAAAATAAGGGAAAATCACCATGTAGGAAAATGAACCTAGAGTAACCCTCGAATGTGTTTGTATGACATGCGTATCAAATGGAAGGTATTAATTGGTATTTTAAGAGGGAGTGGGCCATAGTTCTATAGGTGGATGCCTTTTCGAGATATCTCCATAAAGGTGGACCAGGGGTGACTCTAGAATGCGTTTGTACCATATGGTTATCAAATGAAAGGTGGCGGTAGTTGTATATGTGAAGGCGTTTTCGAGATATCGACCAAAATGTGGAGCAGGGTGACCCAGAGCATCTTCTGTAGGGTACCGATAATTTATTTATATATGTCATACCACGAACAGTATTCCTGCCAAGATTCCAAGGGCTTTTGATTTCGCCCTGCAGAACTCTTCATTTTCTTCTACTTAATATTGTAGGTGTCACACCCATTTTACAAAGTTTTTTTCTAAAGTTATATATTGAGTCAATAAGCCAGTCCAATTACCATGTTTCATCTCTTTTTTCGTATTTGGTATATAATTATGGCATTTGTTTCATTTTTCGTAATTTTCGATATCGGAAAAGTGGGCGTGGTCATAGTCGGTTTTCGGTCATATTTTATATCAAGGTAAAGTGACTTCAGATAAGTACGTGAACTAAGTTTAGTTAAGATATATCGTTTTTTGCACAAGTTATCGTGTTAACGGCCGAGCGGAAGGACAGACGGTCGACTGTGTATAAAAACTGGGCGTGGCTTCAACCGATTTCGCCCTCTTTCACAGAAACAGTTATCGTCACGAAAACAGTTATCGTCTTAGAATCTAAGCCCCTACCAAATTTCACAAGGATTGGTAAATTTTTGTTCGACTTATGGCATTAAAAGTATCCTAGACAAATTAAATGCAAAAGGGCGGAGCCACGCCCATTTTGAAATTTTCTTTTATTTTTGTATTTTATTGCACCATATAAATACTGGAGTCGAATGTTGACATAATTTACTTATACACTGTAAAATATTAAATTTTTGTTAAAATTTGACTTTAAAAAATTTTGTTTTTAAGTGGGCGTGGTCGTTCTCTGATTTTCCTAATTTTTATTACGCATACATATAGTAATAGTAGTAACGTTCCTGCCAAATTTCATCATGATATCTTCAACGACTACCAAATTACAGCTGGCATAACTTTTAAATATCCTTCTGTTAAAAGTGGGCGGTGCCACCCCCGTTGTCCAAAATTTTACTAATTTTCTATTCTGCGTCATACGTTCAACTCAGCTACCAAGTTTCATCGCTTTATCCGTCTATGGTAATGAATTATCGCACTTTTTCTGTTTTTCGAAATTTTCGATATCGAAAAAGTGGACGTGGTTATGGTCCGATATCGTTCATTTTAAATAGCAATCTGAGATGAATGCCCAGGAACCTACATACCAAATTTCATCAAGATACCTCAAAATTTACTCAAGTTATCGTGTTAACGGACAGACGGACGGACGGACGGACATGGCTCAATCAAATTTTTGTTCGATACTGATGATTTTGATATATGGAAGTGTATATCTATCTCTATTCCTTTATATCTGTACAACCAACCGTTATGCAGTCAAAGTTAATATACTCTGTGAGCTCTGCTCAACTGAGTATAAAAAGTGTATCCGTATGGCTAGTAGTTAAATCTTCAGAATAAGGAACATTTTAGTAGATCTGCTTTTTTCAATTTTCTACTCACACTAAGGATCGAACTTTATCATATGACCTTTATTATATGCACTTTATTATCACAAACCATTATTGAAATGGGAGATTTTGGGTCAATTTCAAACAAGTTTTATACTGAATATATTTCTGCCCCTAGGATGATAACACGACTCTACAAAAAAAAAATTTGTTCTTTGTCCTAAAGTTTATTTCATGATTTTCTGTTTTATTATAAACAAAATCTAATTGAAAATACCTTTTTTCGGTATAAAGTTTGCTTTCGTAATAGTTATAGTAACAATACTCATGGTGCTAGAGGTGTTTTGTACAAATCTAGAATAACCTAAAATGTCGTCACGAAAGTTTAAATATGAATCTGATGCTTTTTTTTATATATGTGGGCAATTTTTTAAAGCTCGAGATACAAAATATGAATTAAATATATCTCTCATCCTCTGTGAAGCCTACGAAGCATATTTTGGCTGTCCTGTTTGGAATCAATCCAAGACATAGGCCCCACATGTTGCTTGTAGTTATTGTAAAAGATGTGTGGAAGGTAAGCAAATTTTATTTAAATAGTAAATTAAATAAAGTTGACACATTGATTTCTCTTTCTATATTTTAGGTTGGTATCGAGGTGAGAAAAGATCTATGAAATTTGCAACACCAAGAATCTGGCGAGTACAAGAGACCACGTTAAATACTGCTACTTTTGCCTTGTGAATCCGAGTAAAACGCGTAGAGGTAAAAATGCAAAATCTATCGAATATCCGGTTCTAGAATCTTCTTCTGCTCCAGTCGTACATGATTTGACACGACCAATGCCAGAGCCAACGAAAAAACTGTCGCAGAGAATTGGGTCATCTCTTAGTTATTATAAATGCCGATAAGGAGTTTTTACCGACACCAGAACAACCAAAACATCGTTTTAATAATTTGATTAGAGATTTAAATTTACCAAAAAGTAAAACAGAGCTTTTAGGCTCTTCTTTGAACAACGTATTCAAGGCCAATATAATGAAAACATGTAGGGTGACTACCCCAGCGGGTTAGGGGTTCAGAATATTCCCGCGGTAGGTATGCCTGTCGTAAGAGGCCACTAAAATACCAAATTCAAGGGGCTGTGTAGCGCAACCCTTCAGGTTTCCAGCGCAATAAATAGCTTCTCCAAACCCAATTGTAAACCTCACCTATCCACGGCGAATCCTGTTTCACTAACAGACGAGGCTCTGGCGACCCCAAGCTTCTCATGGAAGGTTTAATGTGGCCACATAAATCGTTCCCGAGATGGTCGGGCTAGCACCTTAATGGTGCTGTGGTACCAGAGCGTACCGGATCTGTATCCGGCAAAGGACCATTACATCGATAACACTCCCCAAAGACTTCAGGGAGCAACCTTATCGCTACAACAACAACAACTACATGATGGGAGAGTATATTTGGGGTTTATTGAGGGATAGTACCTATGAATATAAAAGAAAAAGTAAAAGTGTACACTTTTAAAACATTTTCCACTTTTTTGTAAGTTATTTCGATATTAAAACTTAATAAAAATTTTTATTTGAATTGTTTAATTTTCAAGTAAAAATTAAAACCGCAGATTTTGAAAAATTTCGTTCAAGCGGTTTCCTAAATAGGAAAGCAAACTTTTTCATGCAATATATATATTTTTTTTTCGTCAAATTACGACCTAAAAATTGAAGTTTAATGCTTTGAAGTCAAAGGCAAATTTTGTGTTGACCCGTGTAATTGGAACCTCATGGAACAGCCTCTCTTTAAAAATTACAGTTTCTTATATTACACACATAGATCAATGGGAAACTAAGACAAAAACGAGAAATTTTGAAATTATGTCTACTACCGGGTTTCCCCAGCCAAAACCTACCGATCTGTATAATACATTAAGTATTAGTTTCGCAACCCTCCCAAACATGGCTTGATAAAAATTATAAATTACAATTCTTTCTCGAGTACTTAGTTACCGGAACGAAACCGATCTATATCCGGCCAAGGACCATAGACCACAGCGATCACACTCCCCAAAACCTTCAGGAGGTGTTTTTATTGCGACAAAAAGAAGAAGCAGATGAGAGATTCTAAGATATGTTTGAAATAACGTTGTAAGTACAGGTGACTTAAATCGTTAACTGCACTAACTACAAAGCCCGGGGCATAGTTAAAGGCACGAGAACTGATGGAATCTGAAAAGTTTCGTGATCTTATTATACGCGGGATTGATTGATTTTAACGGTATCTTGGTGCAAAACAAGTTTAAATAAAATTGGCACTTACAACTTTTTTCGCGTCCACCATTCATTCTTCATCCAGCATACATGAAAATAGTAAAACAATAGCACGGTATTCGGCAATATGCTCATATGCCACAATGTCTGCAGCGCGAAATTTGAAATACTAATCAAGCTTTAACCTGTTAACTAAAAATATTAATACGAATTGGCAGTTTTGCACAACAAAAGCGGAACGATTTTATGGGAGCAGCAGCAAATTGCTACCCTCGCAAATTTTTATACTCAGTTGAGCAGAGCTCACAGAGTATATTAAGTTTGATTGGATAACGGTTGTTTGTACATATATAAAGGAATCGAGATAGATATAGACTTCCATATATCAAAATAATTAGGATCGAAAAAAAATTTGATTGAGTCATGTCCGTCCGTCCATTAACACGATAACTTGAGTAAATTTTGAGGTATCTTGATGAAATTTGGTATGTAGGTTCCTGAGCACTCATCTCAGATCGCTATTTGAAATGAACGATATAGTACTATAACCACGCCCACTTTTTCGATATCGAAAATTTCGAAAAACCGAAAAAGTGCGATAATTCATTACAACTGGCAGCTAAAGCGACGAAACTTGGTTGGTGAGTTGAACTTATGACGCAGAATAGAAAATTAATAAAATTTTGGACAATGGGCGTGGCACCGCCCACTTTTAAAAGAAGGTAATTTAAAACTTTTGCAAGCTGTAATTTGGCAGTCGTTGAAGATATCGTGATGAAATTTGGCAGAAACGTTACTCCTATTACTATATGTATGCTTAATAAAAATTAGAAAAATCGGAGAAGGACCACGCCCACTTTTAAAAAAAAAATTTTTTTTAAGTAAAATTTTAACAAAAAATTTAATATCTTCTATCAGTATATAAGTAAATTATGTCAACATTCGACTCCTGTAATGATGTGGTGCAACAAAATACAAAAATAAAAGAAAATTTCAAAATGGGCGTGACACCGCCCTTTTTCATTTAATTTGTCTAGGATACTTTTAACGCTATAAGTCGAACAAAAATTAACCAATCCTTTTGAAATTTGGTAGGGGCATAGATTTTATGACGTTAACTGTTTTCTATGAAAATGGGCGAAATCGGTTGATGCCACGCCCAGTTTTTATACACAGTCGTCCGTCTGTCCTTCCGCATGGCCTTTAACACGATAACTTGAGCAAAAATCGACATATCTTTAATGAACTTAGTACACGTGCTTACTTGAACTCACTTTATCTTGGTATGAAAAATGAACGAAATCCGACTATGACCACGCCCACTTTTTCGATATCGAAAATTACGAAAAATGAAAAAATGCCATAATTCTATACCAAATATGAAAAAAGGGATGAAACATGGTAAGGTAATTGGATTGTTTTATTGACGCGAAATATAACTTTAGAAAAAACTTTATAAAATGGTTGTGACACCTACCATATTAAGTAGAAGAAAATGAAAAAGTTCTGCAGGGCGAAATAAAAAACCCTTAAAATCTTGGCAGGTATTACATATATAAATAAATTAGCGGTATCCAACAGATGATGTTCTGGGTCACCCTGGTCCACATTTTGGTCGATATCTGGAAAACTCCTTCACACCACTCCCTTTTAAAACTCTCATTAATACCTTTAATTTGATACCCATATCGTACAAACTCATTCTAAAGTCACCCCTGGTCCACCTTTATGGCGATATCTCGAAAAGCGTCCACCTATAGAACTAAGCCCCACGCCCTTTTAAAATACTCATTAAAACTTTTCATTTGATACCCATATCGTACAAACATATTCTAAAGTCACCCCTGGTCCACCTTTATGGCGATATCTCGAAACGGCGTCCACCTATGGAACTAAGGATTACTCCCTTTTAAATACTCATTAACACCTTTCATTTGATACCCATATCGTACAAACGCATTCTAGAGTCAACCCTAATCCACCTTTATGGCTATATCCCTAAATGGCGTCCACCTATAGAACTATGGCCCACTCCCTCATAAAATACTCTTTAATGCCTTTCATTTGATACACATTCCAGGGTTTCTCTCGGTTTATTTTCCTACATGTTTATTTTCCCTTATGTTGTCACCATAGCTCTCAACTGAGTATGTAATGTTCGGTTACACCCGAACTTAACCTTCCTTACTTGTTTTTAATTATACAGAGTAGCTTACAATTCAATGCAATCATGCCATTAGGAAAAGTTCCGAATTGTTACCATTTAGAACAATGGTACACAACGCCTGCAAAGCTTCGAATACAAATGCAACTTTTTATACTCAGTTGAGCAGAGCTCGCAAAGTATATCAACTTTGATTGGATAACGGTTGGTTGTACAGGTATAAAAGAATCGAGATAGATATAGACTTCCATATAGCAAAATCATCAGTATCGAAAAAAAATTTGATTGAGCCCTGTCCGTCCGTCCGTCCGTCTGTTCGTTAACACGATAACTTGAGTAAATTTTGAGGTATCTTGATGAAATTTGGTATGTAGGTTCCTGGGCACTCATCTCATATCGCTATTTAAAATGAAAGATATCGGAGTATAACCACGCCCACCTTTTTGATATCGAAAATTTCGAAAAACGGAAACAGTGCGATAATTCATTACAGAAGACGGATAAAGCAATGAAACTTAGTAAGTGAGTTGAACTTATGACGCAGAATAGAAAATTAGTAAAATTTGGACAATGGGCGTGGCACCGCCCACTTTTAAAAGAAGGTAACTTAGAAGTTTTGCAAGCTGTAATTTGGCAGTCGTTGAAGATATCATGATGAAATTTGGCAGGAACGTTACTCCTATTACTATATGTATGCTTAATAAAAATTAGCAAAATCGGAGAACGACCACGCCCACTTAAAAACAAAATTTTTTAAAGTCAAATTTTAACAAAAATTTAATATTTTACAGTGTATAAGTAAATTATGTCAACATTTGACTCCAGTATTTATATGGTGCAATTAAATACGAAAATAAAAGAAAATTTCCAAATGGGCGACGCTCCGCCCTTTTTCATTTAATTTGTCTAGAATACTTTTAATGCTAATTCAAGTGCCACGAAATGAAATGGAAATTGTCCTCGTTGCAAAAAAGCAAGAAGATGACCAAGAATATAATACAGTCCGTGAAGATGGAACCCTTTTTCGCCATCCGACGAGAGAGAAATGCGTTGAAAAATTAAAATCCACCAGTATAGGACGAATCACGTTTTTGCTTGTTCAAACATGGAGATGATCAACTAGTAAAAGCATGCATAAACTCTCGTGCTATACATAGCTGCCATTGTGAATCAAACTAAGTGTGATATCTTATCTGTCAGCTGCCTGACAGGTAGTTCAATATGACTACTTTTTGCGTTTTGACAGCTAGTTCAATATGGCGGCGCAAAGGTTCGGCTGTCTTCAGCGGGTGATAGAAAGAGATACAGAATGAAACAGCGATAGTCAATTACAAATCAGGTGATCCAATCACTTTGGAATTTTGACGTATATGCAGAAGATATCACACTTAGTTTGATTCGCAATGATACCTACGAGCTCTTTCCTTGCTATCACCAAAAATCCTGCCAATTATCGTCAGTTAGTTGAAATTACGCGGCCGCCGTGGTTTAATGGTAGCATGCTCCGCCTAACACACCGAATGTCTTGGGTTCAATTAACTAGCAACGTAGCATCAAAAATTTAGAAACAAATTTTTTCAATTAGAATACGTTTTTCTCAGCGGGGTTTCCCATCGACAGTTCTTTGGCAAACACTCCGAGTGTATTTCTCCCATGAAAAACCTCTCAGTGAAAGTTCGTCTGCATTGCATATGCCATTCGGAGTCGACAGCACACATTCTGGTCCCGTCCCTCTATTTTCACTTCCTTTATATTAGGTCGGTTGAATGTTTGTCCGCTTTTCATACAAATCTTGCAATCGATTTTTAAGTAGCTTCAATTGAGCTAGAAACGTGAAACTTTACACATAGGTCAGAACACCGCGACAATGCAACAAAAGGAAGAAAATCCGTTAGGTGGCGCATGGATCGAAATAATTAGATAAGAATTTGAAAGTTTTCAAACCAGCTTTTAAGTAATTTATCGATGAGAGACTTGAAATTTCAAACTTAATTCAGAGATCGATGACAGCCGATGACACGATACAAAAAGATTCGCTAGGGGGCGCACGGGATGAGATATTTAGAAAAATCGTACGAAACGGAGGGATTTCTGGGATTGGTTTTTATGTAAGTTCTCATTGAGCTACAACTGTAAAACTTCACAGATAAGATAAGACGCCGAGAAAATTTAAGAAAAGGAGAAAGTTAGGTGGCACACGGATAGAAACATATAGATAAGGATTTGGAAATTTGGTGTTTTGAGATCGATTTTAAAGTGACTTCTCATTGAGCTACAAACATGAAACCTCACAGACAGTTCAAAACACCGTGAGAAAGGAACAAAAGGAGAAAAAATTCCGTTAGGTGGCGCACGGATCGAAAAAATTTGATAATAATTTGGAAATTTTAAACCGAGTTTTAAGTAACTTCTTGATGAGCTAGAGGCTAAAAATTTAGAGCTTAATTCAGAGGTCGATGACACAATACAAAAGTTTCGCTAGGGGGCGCACGGAGTGAGATATTTAATAAAATCAAACGGAATGGAGGGAATTTTGGGATTGATTTTTAAGTAAGTTCGCATTGAGCTACAAGCATAAAACTTAACAGATAGCTAGGCTAAGACACCGAGAAAATGTTAGAAGAGGAGAAAATAAAAATAAACTCAAACATTTTAAGCACTTCCTTTATATAAATGGACAAAAATCAGCGAAAAATGTCTCCTTATATAAAGATATATTCTTGCTAACTTTGATTTTTAAATTTTGACAATGAAATTTAGACAATTAAAAGTGCTTAAATTTTTTTATTTTATTTTTATTTAGGGAAAATTAAGATGAAGCACAATCCAAATTTGAAGAGAAGCTCGGCCTACATCTCTTCGAAGTTTAATTGCGCCAAAAATAAAGTTTTTTTTTCAGTGTAATTAATCGCGAATACAATTCTTTGAAGCATATGGATCATCAAGCTGATTCGAGGAAAAAGGTCTCCGGAACACGTAAGGTCTTCTCCTTGATATTTACGGAGAGCAGAAGAAGATTTAATGCATGAATATATGAGCTTCACGTAGGCATGGGCATAGTTTAAAGAATAAAAGCTTCATTTCTTCTTTTATGCCTATCTGATGTTCAAGGAATGAAAGAGGACGCTACGACTCATAAAGTATTAATATCGGTGCCGGTAATGGGAAGCATAAGGAGAAGGCGGTCTCCACTTGGTTGAAAGGAACAGATGGAGAAAACTTCAGCCATTTAACGCGAAACAGGGATAGCTTATGCAACTTGTTGCTCAATGACAAAATTAGGCATGCAGATAAACACCTGTTTATGAATGAATAAAGACAAGAAGAAGGATTACAAAGCGCTAGAAGTTGAGTGAGAGTCCTGTAAGGGAATGATCGAAATAAAGAGACATAAATTATTGGCATATGTAAGCTTTCAAGAAAGCTTTTTGTTTTTGGATTTTCATATTCATACAAAACTCAAACCCAACTATTAAACAAAAGATAGGATAAAACGAATTAACTCAATTAGTTTCTAAGCTTTTTTTATTTCTAGTTAGTCATGTCATCACAGTTTCTAAATCATTATTCTCATCACTGGACTAGCTATTTCTTGAACACAGCAAAAGCGGGCGCTGGTGCGGCAACAACTGGAGCAGCTGCATAAGCAGCTGGATAAGCAGCAGAGTGTGCGATTGAATGAGTTGAATAACTGCTGGCATATGGAGCAATATAGGGCGCATAGCCGGCAGTGTAGGCGGCAGCTACTGGAGCGGTGTAAGCGGCGGCAAAAGGCGAAACTGCTAATGGAGCATTATACGCAAATGCAGCTGGAGCGGCAAGTACACCAGGCTTGGGAGCAGCAAATGCAACAGCGAAGAGAGCGAGGAAGCATATGACGAACTAGATGAAAGAATTAAGATGGGTTAAAAAGATATATGTATTTCATTAAAATTAATTCAATTTCTATTAAACTTACCGACTTGAACATTTTTTATTTATTTTTTTAATTTAAGCGGAAAGACTAGACTTCTTTACAATCGAAGAGGTTTTTGTGTTATGATGTCGAAAACTGATGAATTTCTAGCTTTTATATGAACCATGTCTGGCAGATTTGTAAGCAAACTCATTATTTACCTATGCAGTTATCGTCCTAAGGAACCTTGATACGGCCATAGTAAACGTGCTCACATTAACAGTGCCATCTGTACGAAGTCGACGGCGACGGGTAGCTGCTTTTTAAGCGGCATTGATTTGTAAGCAATTGTATGCTTTGGAAATGGTCAGTACTATGTATTTTTATTACGGTTTTTTTTTATTTTTTTGTACTAAATTAAATTTAACTAAATAAATCGACGGACAGCTTTTGCATATTAACGGTTTTTATATGAATGTATTTAGTATTTATTTATACTAACAGTAGTTCATGCACATGCGCTTCATCGTTTTAAGCCCACGTCTTATCTCTATCTCTGCAGTGTAACGCTAGGTTAAAAAGTTGAGCCTAAACTTTAAACCATTCATCGGTTAAGGAATTTTAAATCTTTCTTGCACTAAACTGGAAACTTCCCCAGTTTAATTGTGCGTGCAAGGCGCGACAACGCCAGGGTGGGAAAATAAGGTGTTTTTGGCCCCACAGTCAGAACGTTCAGTCTACACAATGCAACTTCCCTAATGGACTAAGGCTAATTGATTTTTCGCGTGCTCAAAAGATGGCCATATCCAGCACGAGGTTCGTGCATAAAAAGATATACACATTTGATTACCGGCGACCACGGAAAAGCAACTGCTACGATAAAGAATGCCGCAGTGCAGACGAAAGGAAAGACGCTAAAGCGAGCGCAAGAAGAAGAAGAGTGTGTGAACGCTACCGCGAGTTGAAAAGGAAAGCGATACGCCTTTTTACGAAGAAAAACGCAGTGTCAGAAAGGATTGAGTGCAACGAATAGGAATAACGCCCGAAAATTTTATCAAAAAATTCGACGACAGGAGGAAGGCTTTAAGTTCGCGGTATACTGTTATAAGAACGAAAACGGTGTCCAGAGAGTACAATTTTCTGGGTAATTCTTTACAACGGGTCTACCACGTTATCCCCAAAATCAAAATCCCCAAAAAAAAACATCCCCAAATCATAATCCCCAAAATCATAATCCCCAAAATCAAAATCCCCAAAATCAAATTCCCCAAACTCATAATCCCCAACACAAAATCCCCTTTTATGTGTGAAATAAATTCAAAATAGGTTTAAAATCGCCAATACCAAAAAAGGCTAATAATCCGTACCAACTTTCTGAATAGGCGGCCTTCGGCCGCGCTTATGAAAGGGTTATTTATAGCTACGCCATGCCAATTCCAGGTGTGTGGTATAACCGTGGCTACCGCCACGGTGATGTCCTTCTGTGTAGTACACGCTTCTGTTAGCTTGTTCGAATTAGAGCGACTAGCAGTCCTATATATGGATAAGTAAAGATAAGTAAAAATATGTATTGCCAAAACGTGAATATATAGTTATACATACATAAATATGAATGAAAGACGAAAGAGATATTACTATTTTTTACACGGTCATGATGTTTATCATAGCACTGGGATTTTGATTTTGGGGATTTTGAATTTAGGGATTATGTGTTTGGGTATTTTTTTTTTTTCTTTGGGGATTTTGTGTTTGGGTATTTATTTTGGGGATTTTGTGGCACTCCCCTTTACGACATCAGTATTAATAATCCGAAGGCGGAAAATAAAAATTTTAACTTGTTCAAAAGATATTAACGAAAAACCGAAAAAGGGGTACCTCCGAAACCGGCGGAGGTATCCATAGTATTTTTGCAAAGAAAACCTTTCTGCGTTGGCGGCCTTCGGCCGCGCTTATAAAAAATTACCCTGGGTGGGTCCAACATCGGTTTGGTGACCAAAACTATATCCGCACAAAACACTTATATTCCCAATTTTTTTTTTGTGGGTACAACAACATTACAAGAACCACATGAAAAACGCCAATTTCAACTGCAAATATTTCCGGACAGAGATACAAGTTTTCCTTTCCGCTTTCGGATTATTGTTCTCGAGATTAATACGCGGCTTTTGATGCCTCCCTCGATATTTTTTGACGCGTATTAGCAGTGTCATGCTGTCGTAAAGAATTACCCTTTTCTGCTCTCCCAAATGGAGACAGCGATGTACCGCACAGGGATAACGAACCCAATCTCACAATCAATGATGAAAAGGAGCTGCGTATATGTCACTATGTCCGAAATTGGTTTCCCCGCAAAACTTATATGACTGTGTAAAATAACGTTGAGCAACACCATCAGCTCAGTCAGAATTGGGAAGGAACTCTCCGAGCCGTTCGAAACTAAAGAAATTTCAGGCAGGGTGACCCCCCAACTGTACGATTTCTTTAATTTGATGCTGGAGAAAATTATACCAGCTGCAGAACGTAACCGCTTTGGGACATATTCTATGAAAGTTTGCAATTACTGGGGTATGCTGATGACATTGATATCATCGGCCTGATAACCCGCGAAATAATAAAATACTTCGTTTATCTAGTAACCAGTATCAACACAAACAACAACATCAGTTCTGGAATCCAGCGAAGAATCACTCTTGCCAAGCAATTTATTTATAATCCTTCTTCTTCTTCTTTTAAAGACCGATAGGTGGCGTAGGAATCGTGATATTTTTTTTTATACTCAGTTGAGCAGAGCTCACAGAGTATATTAAGTTTGATTGGATAACGGTTGGTTGTACATATATAAAGGAATCGAGATAGATATAGACTTCCATATATCAAAATAATCAGGATCAAAAAAAAATTTGATTGAGCCATGTCCGTCCGTCCGTCCGTCCGTCCGTCCGTCCGTCCGTCCGTTAACACGATAACTTGAGTAAATTTTGAGGTATCTTGATGAAATTTGGTATGTAGGTTCCTGAGCACTCATCTCAGATCGCTATTTAAAATGACCGATATCGGACTATAACCACGCCCACTTTTTCGATATCGAAAATTTCGAAAAATCGAAAAAGTGCGATAATTCATTACAAAAGACAGGTAAAGCGACGAAACTTGGTAGATGAGTTGAACTTATGACGCAAAATATAAAATTAGTAAAATTTTGGACAACGGGCGTGGCACCGCCCACTTTTTAAAGAAGGTAATTTAAAACTTTTGCAAGCTGTAATTTGGCAGTCGTTGAAGATATCATGATGTAATTTGGCAGGAACGTTACCCTTATTACTGTATGTACGCTTAATAAAAATTAGCAAAATCGGAGAAGGACCACGCCCACTTTAAAAAAAAAAATTTTTTTAAAGTAAAATTTTAACAAAAAATTTAATATCTTTACAGTATATAAGTAAATTATGTCAAGATTCAACTCCAGTAATGATATGGTGCAACAAATACAAAAATAAAAGAAAATTTAAAAATGGGCGTGGCTCCGCCCTTTTTCATTTAATTTGTCTAGGATACTTTTAATGCCATAAATCGAACAAAAATTAACCAATCCTTTTGAAATTTGGTAGGGGCATAGATTTTATGGCTTTAACTGTTTTCTGTGAAAATGGGCGAAATCGGTTGATGCCACGCCCAGTTTTTATACACAGTCGTCCGTCTGTCCTTCCGCATGGCCGTTAACACGATAACTTGAGCAAAAATCGATATATCTTTACTAAACTCAGTTAACGTACTTATCTGAACCCACTTTACCTTGGTATGAAAAATGAACGATATCGGACTATGACCACGCCCACTTTTTCGATATCGAAAATTGCGAAAAATGAAAAAAAATGCCATAATTCTATACCAAATACGAAAAAAGGGATGAAACATGGTAAGGTAATTGGATTGTTTTATTGACGCGAAATATAACTTTAGAAAAAACTTTATAAAATGGTTGTGACACCTACCATATTAAGTAGAAGAAAATGAAAAAGTTCTGCAGGGCGAAATAAAACACCCTTAAAATCTTGCCAGGTATTACATATATAAATAAATTAGCGGTATCCAACCGATAATGTTCTGGGTCACCTTAGTCCACATTTTGGTCGATATCTGTAAAACGCCTTCACATATACAACTACCACCACTCCCTTTTAAAACTCTCATTAATACCTTTATTTGATACCCATATCGTACAAACTCATTCTAGAGTCACCCCTGGTCCACCTTTATGGCGATATCTCGAAAAGGCGTCCACCTATAGAACTATGCCCTACACCCTTTTAAAATACTCATTAACACCTTTCTTTTGATACCCATATCGTACAAACACATTCTAGAGTCACCCCTGGTCCACCTTTGTGGCGATATTCCGAAAAGGTGTCCACCTATAGAACTAAGCCCCACACCCTTTTAAAATACTCATTAACACCTTTCTTTTGATACCCATATTGTACAAACAAATTCTAGGGTCACCCCTGGTCCACCTTTATGGCGATATCTCGAAACGGCGTCCACCTATGGAACTAAGGATTACTCCCTTTTAAAATACTCATTAACACCTTTCTTTTGATACCCATATTGTACAAACAAATTCTAGGGTCACCCCTGGTCCACCTTTATGGCGATATCTCGAAACGGCGTCCACCTATGGAACTAAGGATTACTCCCTTTTAAAATACTCATTAATACCTTTAATTTGATATCCATATCGTACAAACGCATTCTAGAGTCACCCCTGGTCCACCTTTATGGCGATATTTCGAAAAGGCGACCACCTATACAACAACCACCACTCCCTTTTAAAATCCTCATTAATACCTTTAATTTGATATCCATATCGTACAAACACATTCTAGAGTCACCCCTGGTCCACTTTTATGGCGATATTTCGAAACGGCATCCACCTATAGAACTAAGGCTCACTCCCTTTTAAAATACTCATTAACACCTTTCTTTTGATACCCATATTGTACAAACAAATTCTAGGGTCACCCCTGGTCCACCTTTATGGCGATATCTCGAAACGGCGTCCACCTATGGAACTAAGGATTACTCCCTTTTAAAATACTCATTAACACCTTTCATTTGATACCCATATCATACAAACGCATTCTAGAGTCACCCCTGGTCCACCTTTATGACGATATCTCGAAACGGCGTCCACCTATAGAACTACGGCCCACTCCCTTTTAAAATACTCATTAACACCTTTCGTTTGATGCCCATATTGTGCAAACGCATTCTAGAGTCACCCCTGGTCCATCTTTACGGCGATATCTCGAAAAGGCGTCCATCTATAGAACTTAGGTCCACGCCATTTTAAAATACTCATTAATACCTTTCATTTGATACCCATATCGTACAAACGCATTCTAGAGTCAACCCTGATCCACCTTTATGGCTATATCCCTAAATGGCGTCCACCTATAGAACTATGGCGCACTCCCTCATAAAATACTCTTTAATGCCTTTCATTTGATACACATGTCATACAAACACATTTCAGGGTTTCCCTCGGTTCATTTTCCTACATGGTTATTTTCCCTTATGTTGTCACCATAGCTCTCAACTGAGTATGTAATGTTCGGTTACACCCGAACTTAACCTTCCTTACTTGTTTTTTTTTTTTTTTAACTGAATCGGGAAATGTTGTCGTCCAGTTTAAAATAACTGTGCAATGAGTTTAAAGTTTTGAAAATTTTAACAAATCGTTGGGATCTTTTAAAATGAAGTTATCAAGATAAAAAAATATATATGTTTTTTGCTGGCTCAAGGTCCAAATTAAAACACAAACGTTTCGTCTTTTTTGTCAATATATTTCGGTTACACTTCGGTAACCATCCTCAGGACACTATTAACAATATAAAAACATCACAATATAAAACAATGTACAATATAAAAAATTTTTTGTAAACAAAAAATCACATACATGATAAATATCCGATCCGTCTAATGTGTCTACTGTTGTCGCTTGCTCTCTAACAAATGCCTGTACAAATGTGCGCTGTGGTCTATGTCCGTTTTATAATTCATTCGTATGTTTGTAGGAACGTTGATTATGTGAAGCATTTCCAATGTAAAACGTTTACCGTAGTGTTGTTCTTGTTCAAGTATAGTTGCTCTGTCAAAGTTAGGAGAATGCCCGGTGCTTTTACAGTGGGACATAAGGGCTGTTTTATGAAAGTTTGTGTTGTGGGACTGTTTGTAGTCAGACTTGTGTTGTGACAGTCTGGTTTTTAACTTTCCTTTTGTTGTACCCACATATATGCTATTACATGGCTCATCTGTTTTACCGTTACATGGAATTTTGTAAACAACGTTACTTTTTTCGGGTGTTGGAATTCTCTGTTTAGTTCTATTAAATATATTCTTTAAAGTATTAATTGGTTTATGAGCTATTCTCACTTTTCCTTTATTATAACAGTCAGATCTCGCTACACGTTCTGACAATTCAGGTACATATGTTAATGATTTGAATATTTTCGCTCTTTCTGAGTTATTTTGATGGGTTTTTGTTGAAGATCGCCTTAATAGAGAATTTATAACCGATTTCGGAAAATCATTGTCTTTTAGTAATGATCTTATTTCTGTTTTTATCTCTTTGTGGTATATTTCGTCAGATGTTTGTAGCATTCGATGTATACAGGCCCTTGCTGTATTCATTATCATCGTTTTGGGGTGCTTTGAATTGAAGCTGATGATTCGTCCAGATGCGGTTGGCTTTTGATACCACTTTAATTTTAATTGATTTTGTCTTCTAATGATTATTGAATCCAGATAAGCTAATTTTCCGTTTTCTTCTAGCTCTATCGTGAACTTTATATGCTTGTCAAACGAATTTAGTGCGCTCAGTGTGTCTTGTACTTCATTTTCGTTAACTATGGCAAATAAGTCGTCAACATATTTTGTCAGTAGTCTTGGGGGACGTCGTAATCCTGTTATCGTTTTTTCTAAGAGTTCCTCCATTATGATATCTGCAATCACTGGGGATGTTGGTGATCCCATTGGTAGTCCTTTTAGCTGCGTGTATACCACATCGTTAAATTTAAAATACCTATTTTCCTGAATACAAAATGTTACAATTTCCATAAATATTTGTTTTGGTATTTTGGTGTGTTCCTTTATCGTTGACCATTTATTTCGAATTACATCTAATGCCAGCTGTATTGGTATGCTGGGAAAAAGTGAAACCACATCAAAGGAGACAAGTTTTTCGTCGTCACAAATTAGCGTGTTATTAATCCGTTCTTTAAATTCCATTGTATTTTTAACACTATAGACTGACTTTGAAGTTACATTTTTCAATATGTCGACGATGTATTTGCATAAGCTGTAAGATGGCGATCCGACAGCTGAGCAAATTGGTCTGAGTGGTGTTCCTGTTTTGTGTATTTTTGGCAGACCGTAAATTCTCGGAGCAAGAGCCGTGGTTGTCGTGAGTCTACTTCTTTCTGTTTTTGAGATTAGTTCTAATTTAAAAAGTTTGTCTACTAAGCAATTGTTTCTGTTCTGTAATCTGGATGTCGGGTCCTGTCTTTGAATTCTGTACGTAGTAAGGTCATTTAGTATATCTCCCATTTTTTGGTTATATTCATCTAATTCCATCGCTACAGTTTTGTTGCCTTTGTCCGATGTAAGTATTCGTATGTTCGGATTTTCCTTTAGAAATTTTCGTGTTTGCTTCACTGTATCTATTATTGCACAGTCTAATGCGCTTTTCTTTCTTGTTGTTGTGTGGTTCTTTATTAACAACGAAAATTTGGTACGTGATTCCTCTTGCTCTTCTTTGTTCTCAAGCGTCTGTATTAAATCTTCTCCATCCGCGATGTATTGGAAGAGGGGGAATTTGTTGTTTTCTACTGGTAAAGCGAACTTTGGACCCTTAGTCATCAGAGCTTTTATGTCTGGTGGGAACTCGACTTTGGTTTTGTTTACAAACCACTCTTCATTTTTGTTGTTGTCAGTAAACATATTGCTTCGTTCGTTTCTCAATTTTTTGTATTTTTCTTCCTGCCGCTTCTTAAGTGTTGTTGTTAAGCTGTTTGCTAAATTTTCTTCGTTTTTCAAAAAATTGTAAACAAAACCAAAGTCGAGTTCCCACCAGACATAAAAGCTCTGATGACTAAGGGTCCAAAGTTCGCTTTACCAGTAGAAAACAACAAATTCCCCCTCTTCCAATACATCGCGGATGGAGAAGATTTAATACAGACGCTTGAGAACAAAGAAGAGCAAGAGGAATCACGTACCAAATTTTCGTTGTTAATAAAGAACCACACAACAACAAGAAAGAAAAGCGCATTAGACTGTGCAATAATAGATACAGTGAAGCAAACACGAAAATTTCTGAAGGAAAATCCGAACATACGAATACTTACATCGGACAAAGGCAACAAAACTGTAGCGATGGAATTAGATGAATATAACCAAAAAATGGGAGATATACTAAATGACCTTACTACGTACAGAATTCAAAGACAGGACCCGACATCCAGATTACAGAACAGAAACAATTGCTTAGTAGACAAACTTTTTAAATTAGAACTAATCTCAAAAACAGAAAGAAGTAGACTCACGACAACCACGGCTCTTGCTCCGAGAATTTACGGTCTGCCAAAAATACACAAAACAGGAACACCACTCAGACCAATTTGCTCAGCTGTCGGATCGCCATCTTACAGCTTATGCAAATACATCGTCGACATATTGAAAAATGTAACTTCAAAGTCAGTCTATAGTGTTAAAAATACAATGGAATTTAAAGAACGGATTAATAACACGCTAATTTGTGACGACGAAAAACTTGTCTCCTTTGATGTGGTTTCACTTTTTCCCAGCATACCAATACAGCTGGCATTAGATGTAATTCGAAATAAATGGTCAACGATAAAGGAACACACCAAAATACCAAAACAAATATATATGGAAATTGTAACATTTTGTATTCAGGAAAATAGGTATTTTAAATTTAACGATGTGGTATACACGCAGCTAAAAGGACTACCAATGGGATCACCAACATCCCCAGTGATTGCAGATATCATAATGGAGGAACTCTTAGAAAAAACGATAACAGGATTACGACGTCCCCCAAGACTACTGACAAAATATGTTGACGACTTATTTGCCATAGTTAACGAAAATGAAGTACAAGACACACTGAGCGCACTAAATTCGTTTGACAAGCATATAAAGTTCACGATAGAGCTAGAAGAAAACGGAAAATTAGCTTATCTGGATTCAATAATCATTAGAAGACAAAATCAATTAAAATTAAAGTGGTATCAAAAGCCAACCGCATCTGGACGAATCATCAGCTTCAATTCAAAGCACCCCAAAACGATGATAATGAATACAGCAAGGGCCTGTATACATCGAATGCTACAAACATCTGACGAAATATACCACAAAGAGATAAAAAAAGAAATAAGATCATTACTAAAAGACAATGATTTTCCGAAATCGGTTATAAATTCTCTATTAAGGCGATCTTCAACAAAAACCCATCAAAATAACTCAGAAAGAGCGAAAATATTCAAATCATTAACATATGTACCTGAATTGTCAGAACGTGTAGCGAGATCTGACTGTTATAATAAAGGAAAAGTGAGAATAGCTCATAAACCAATTAATACTTTAAAGAATATATTTAATAGAACTAAACAGAGAATTCCAACACCCGAAAAAAGTAACGTTGTTTACAAAATTCCATGTAACGGTAAAACAGATGAGCCATGTAATAGCATATATGTGGGTACAACAAAAGGAAAGTTAAAAACCAGACTGTCACAACACAAGTCTGACTACAAACAGTCCCACAACACAAACTTTCATAAAATAGCCCTTATGTCCCACTGTAAAAGCACCGGGCATTCTCCTAACTTTGACAGAGCAACTATACTTGAACAAGAACAACACTACGGTAAACGTTTTACATTGGAAATGCTTCACATAATCAACGTTCCTACAAACATACGAATGAATTATAAAACGGACATAGACCACAGCGCACATTTGTACAGGCATTTGTTAGAGAGCAAGCGACAACAGTAGACACATTAGACGGATCGGATATTTATCATGTATGTGATTTTTTGTTTACAAAAAATTTTTTATATTGTACATTGTTTTATATTGTGATGTTTTTATATTGTTAATAGTGTCCTGAGGATGGTTACCGAAGTGTAACCGAAATATATTGACAAAAAAGACGAAACGTTTGTGTTTTAATTTGGACCTTGAGCCAGCAAAAAACATATATTAGAATATAAAGGTCGCTAAATCATCAATGATAAAAAAATATACTATATGGGCTATGGCTCGAAATATTTTTTATTTTTAGAACATCTATATTGATATTCCGAACGATTTTTAAGTATCTTCTGATTGAGTTTCTAATTGGCACCGAATGTCATGCTGAACATACATCCAGTAGATGTTGTGAGAAAGCCGGCCGAGGCCCGGTCGTTGGTCAGGCTTAGTGATATCGGCTATGGTCTTTCTGACTTCAGACACTCTAGCCTTCTTAGCAGGTTCGACTTTATCCCTGACAGGGCGGACTATTGCATGCCGATAACTGCTTTCTATACAACTTTCACCCCAGTCATTCCCTGAGATTAGTGGGGATGAGAATTTACCTAGAACAGGGGACCGGTTAACTTGTTCACGGATGGGTCGTAGTTGGACGGAAAGGTTTGAGGGGGGTCTCTTGTTAAGATATACTAAAAAGCCCATCCTGCTGTAGCTGTATGGAGGAATATGAGGTGGAATTATCCAATCACTTTATGCTCATTTGGATCTCCGGAGGATTTATCCAAGGTTGAGATCGGTATCATTCGGAATTTTATCGTTGTTACGCAACAATTCTCCAAGTGGCTATTGCTACTTCACCGTTATTTAATTGTAGGTTGTATCACAAAGGACCATCATGTTGTCCAAGTGAGCTTCCCCTATCAGGGCAGTTACCACCTAACCTAACTCAATTGAGCTAGAATCTTGCAAAGCGTTGGTACATTTCAACAAATGGAACACAAAGTCCACTAGGTGGCGCATTGGTCGAGATTATTCGAGTCGAGATTCGAGTCTTAGGATCGGCTTTAAAGTACCTTTCCGGTCAGTATCTTCGCTTTAGATTACAATCTTAAATCTCAAAACTAGCTGAGAACTAAAACTAAATGCATTTAATAAGGAGAATCGTGGGGCAGGGCGATATATTAAGAAGTTTTGTATCAAACAGAGAGATCTTGAGATAAAGTTTTAAGAAATTTTCCCTAAGCTACAAACTTATAACCTTAAACATTGCGCCGAGAACCGAGACAATGCAAAAAAACCTGGTGCCGGGTGGATGTCCTAAATCATTCGATCGATTTTTGTGTAATTTTCTGGCAAGCTACCGTGGCGGTCACCGTGGTGTGATGGTAGCATGCTCCGCCTACCACACCGTATGCTCTGGGTTTACACCCCGGCAAAGCAACATCAAAATTTTAGAAATACGGTTTTTCAATTAGAAGAAAATTTGTCTATGTGGGGTCGCCCCTGGGCAGTGTTTGGCAAGCGTTCCGAGTATATTTCTGCATTGAAAAGCTCTCAGTGAAAACTCATCTGCCTAGCAAATGCCGTTCGGAGTCGGCATAAAACAGGTAGGTCCCGTCCGGCCAATTTGTAGGGAAAATCAAGAGGAGAACGACGCAAATTGGAAGAGAAGCTCGGCCTTTGATCTCTTCGGAGGTTATCGCGCCTTATATTTATTTTTTTTTTCTGGCAAGCTAGAAGCCTGAAATTAAACGTATTTTATAGGACAAAGGGAATGAAATATCTATCGCAAAAATATCCTCTAAGTGCGCACGGATCGATGTATCAAAAAAAATGGAACGAGAGTATTGCAACCAATGTTTTGCAGACTTGTTATTAAACTACTGGTGCAGTCTCGAAAAAAAAGGACACTGCTTTTATAGCAACGCTGCGTACTGGCACTGCAATGCGGGGTATATTAGGTCTTTATCATCAAATGAACTAGAACTCCTTTTTCGAAGTGAAAGCACGGCGTGAATGCGAAAGAGCCTTACAGTGCCTTTTAGGAATAACAAGTCCGTCGGTGGATGGATGGTTTCTAGATCTGGGAAGATTGCTGCAGGAAAGAGAATGGCGATCGGGTAACTGGTACAGAGATTGAGCCAATGTTGTGGAGAGAACTAAAAAATCGAGTAACGACCATATCTTCACGTTACGTCAGAATATCGAGAAGACTGGCAATTTCAAAGTAGCCTTTGACAGTGCGAAAAAAGAGTTGCTTGTATGCTACTATGTCCAAAGTTTTGTTAACTGCAAAGTTATTAAGGCATTATCAAGTGATGTTGAGCAACACCACCAGCTTCATAAGAACTAGGAAGATTTCTCCGAGCCATTCGAAGCCACCTTATTAGTTCTGACTTCTCTGGATTAGACAAAAGGGGCAAAAAATTTCTTTTTGCGTTATATGTCAGCTTAGAGATCCAACGGATGATACCGTTTGCCAAAAAGTGCTAGATTGGACTGAGTAGGAAATTGGGAAGTAAAGCACTCTCGATAACCGTCCATAAATCTCTCATCATGACTGTCCTGGTGTATGGCCCGGAATCATCGGTGTCGAGAAAAAATAAGATGGCTCTTGAGGTATTGGTTAGAAAATTTCTTCGGAATATTAAGGCCATGTCCACGGTGCCGACGGCGAGTATCGAAGGAAATTTTAATGATGAGCTTTATGAGTGTATCAAATAAAACTACAAAGGCTAGATTATGTTATGCGAATGGGCGAAAAGATTTCGGCAAAGAAATTTTTGCAATCGACAATTGTCAACAAACATAAAGCTTTTATATGAAACTTGTCAATTAGCAATGCCATGGTCACCCTTGAGTCAAGGGCGTTAAAGGTCTCTTGCAGTACATATGGGTTGTATTACCAAGCAGGCTTTAAGACATTTTTCAGTAGCCTTAGTTTTAATTGTCTGGTTTTAAATAATTTATGAGGCAAAATTTCGACATGATAACATCTACTTACGATGAACAGAATTTTGAAGATTTCCCCGAAGAACCAGTTTTTCTGGATTTGACAAATAAGGGAAAGGACTTTGTTATTCAATAATCTAAATCAATTGTCGAGTCCATTGAAGTTTAATTTCCGTTTCATTAGAACCGGTTCTTGTTTCCTTGGTAACTCAGATGCCTAGGTCACTTAGTTTGGGATAGAGATGTTGTTGTTGTTGTAGCAGTGCTTCGCCCCACCTAATAGTTGCGACCGATCACAAATTGTCATCAATATCCTCTAACGGGAGTCTAAGGAAACTTGCTGTTTTAACAGGGGTGGACCATAATGAAAGGGGTGTTAGAGATGTTGGTTCCACATTACAATTAAAGAGATGGTTGATGTCATGTGGGGACACATTGCAAGCGGGGCATAAATTTGTATGTCGGGGTTGATTCTGGATAGGTAAGAATTTAACCTGTTACAGTTTGCAGAACGAAGTTGAGCTAGAGTGACTGGCGTTTCCCTGAGGAGTATGCGTTCCTCTTCAGCAAGTTTTGGGTACTGTTCTTTGAGTACTGGATTCACCGGGCAATTCTCGGCATAAAGGTACGACGCCTGTTTGCGGAGCTCACCAAGGACCTGCTTGTTTTTTTTTTTTGCTTCATATGGCTGAGTTCTCAGATGCCGTATTTCCTCAAAATGCTTACGCAGATGACTCCTTAAGTCCCTAGGCGGTGTTGGCTCTTCAATCAGATGGTTGTTGGGATGCCCAGGTTTCTGGGTATTCAACAGGAACTTTTTGGTTAGCAACTCATTTCTCTCCCTGATGGGAAGTATTCTCGCATCATTATGTAGATAGTGTTCTGGGGACATAAGAAGACAGCCCGCGGCGGTTCTGAGAGCAGTATTTTGGCAGGCCTGTAGCTTCTAATTTTAAGGCTTAGCGACCATATAGGGGACGCGTAGCATGCAATCGGCTGGCCAATTGCTTAGTATGTGGTGGCTTTTTCTTTTCCTCAAGTACTGCCAGCAAGGGATTTGAGGATTTTATTACGGCTTTGGATTTTCGGTACATTTGCGGCTGCGTGCTCACCAAAATGTTAATCATGATCAAACGTCACACCCAAGATTTTGGGGCGTAGGACAGTCGGTAGCGTAGTGCCTTCGACGTGTATGTTCAAAATAGTCGACATTTGAGACGATAATGTTGTAAATAAGGTCGCGGAGGACTAAATTGGACCGATGCCTCCCGACCACCCAGATAATTTGCGGTCCACCTTTTAAGACATGGGGGAAGGGTAGACCCTTCCAGGTATTGCAGTAGCGTGCTGTGGTTGACCGTATCAAAAGTTTTTGATAGGTCTAACGCAACGAGTACTGTTCTATTATGGGGGTTTTGATTTAAACCGCAATTTATCTTGATCCTGATGGTATTTAGCGTGGTGGTGGTGCTATGGAGTTTTCTGAAGCCATGCTGATGGCAGGCTAGCTGCAAATTTGTTTTGAAGCAGGGATGGGGATAGATTCCGTCAGTATGCTTCCACCTCCAAATCGACTGAGGATTTCATCTCGTATGACCTGTTGACACAGCTAGGTATATTGAATCACACAGGATGTATAACTGAGCTCGTTTAACTGCTTGATATTAATAACGACCAACCTCAGCCTATCATGGCCGATCATTCTAAGACCACCCCAATGCATAGTAGTTGGGACTAACGTTCGATTGCCACTTTTTATCTGACAAATGTTGAAAATCACTACAGTTAGAGCACCTGACAGAATATCATTCACCGCACCATCAATTACGGGAACCTCCATTAGGAATACCTTACTATCGGCTTAACACATATCATACAGCCAGAGTACTACCCTTAAATAACCATTGTTTCAAATAGCTAAGCGTCAAGTGTACAAAGCATTATAAGTTTCCAAGTTATGATGCTTGATTGATTTAAAATGGGCATGCCATATATCGTCGTGCTCCTTTTAAATTTTTCATTCAGATTGGCGAGACAGGACCAACTTGTTTAATGCCGACTTCGAACGGCATTTGCAAGACAGACGAGTTTCCACTGAGAGATTTTCATGGCAGAAAAACATTCGGAGTGATTGCCAAACACCACCGAGGGGCGACCTTTGGGTTCTTTGATATGGTAGGCGGAGCACACTACCACAACACCATTGCGACCGCCAGAAAACGTATCCTATTCAAATACCTATATGCACTATGAACCGGACTAAACACACTCAGTTACTTAAATAATACGAAATGCACATCACCACTAAATGTACAAACATAGGTTTCAACCAAAAACATATAGTCTACTTTATTTAAATAAATTTTACTAAGTGTGAAAAGCATACGAAAACCGTGACCGCACGTACAGAGGCTACAACAAAATTAGCTGGCTATTCATATGTTGTTTTTGGTGATTTATACCTTACTTAATAGTGCAAGATTAAAGTGTGAATGCCCTATGTACAGTAAAAATATTGAAATCACTTAGGACATTGCCATCGGTTTATTGCAACTATCCGTTTTGTATAAAATCTGAAGTTACATCGACAATTGACATCATAGTTCGCAAACACCTTCAATAGTAAAGCAGTCCAGTCTTCAAGCACACAACTCAAAAAACAACCAAAATGTTCAAATTGGTGAGTCAAGAAATCTGTATAAGATTGATTAAGCAAAACTTTACAATATTTACTTTCTCATTTCTATAGCTCGCTATCTGTTTCCTTGCCCTCTTCGCTGTGGCTTTTGCTGCTCCAAAGCCTGGTGCACTGGCTGCTCCTGCTGCCTTTGCTCCGGTCGCCGCTGCTTACACCGCTCCTACAGCTGCTGCTTACACTGCTCCAGTTGCTGCTTACACCGTCGGCTATGCACCTTACATTGCACCACATGCCAGCAGTTACTCAGCTCATTCCATCGCCCACTCTGCTGCTTATCCAGCTGCATATGCTGCTGCTCCCTTGTTCGCTGCACCAGCGCCTGCTGTCGCTGTGTTGAAAAAATAAATTCACTATAAGGAACTGAGTGGAATCAAAATTAAATTAAACTTTCACAAAATATCTGCTGTTTTATTTTTCCGTGATTATTTTACTTCTTAAGTTGCTCATTACATTTAGCGAGGTAGTCTGTTTTAAGTTGGTATCAATTGGTCTGCTCTCAATATTGGTTCTGACCAACTTATTCAGATTCGAAATGGATTGATTTTCTGAATTTCGATTTCGGCTACACTTTATCGTTTTGAAAAGATTGGCCTCTGAGCAGTCGGAATGGAAAGTAATAGGCAAAATAAATACAAATATTGACGTTGTTTGCTACCTTAATGTGCTGAAGGGTTACTTGTAGAAACTCGCTACATCACTGAGCTCTTCGTACAACGACCACACCTTCCCAGTTACATGTACGTCCTTCTCTTGCCTTCTTAGTTTAAGGCTTTCCAGGTCCATTCTCACGCTCATCCACTTCTAATGTGCTATGGTTGTAATTATGGGAAGCGCAGATAAATACAAAATGTGCCCAAATCAAAGCGAGATATTGCTGCATCTCGTCAGCTTCACGCCAGTGTTATACCCCGCAGAATTGAGGGATAGAAGCGAATAATCGCGTTTGTGTTGCAACATTATTACCATAATGCTGATAATATCCCCTTTTATGATCTGCACTACAAAAAGGGAATTTAATTTAATTTAATTTATTTATTATTACGGCTGTTTAGGCCTAAAACTTAAACTACTAAGTACAATTCATTATTATATTATTTATTTCTATTGAATATGCTGTTGGAATGCCATGTGATTCCGATCAGCATATTTACTGGCGTAACAAACGGACGAGTCTGGGAGCCAGTCATTTAAGGAAGGTTGGAAAGGACGCGTTTCCAATCCTCCAGGGCTCCCAGCTTAAGGCAACAAAATTTGGAACTTATATTTTTCAATTATGTTTGTATTTTAAGCTGTCGGAATGTATTGGTCTCCGATCAACACAGCTAAACATGTCTTTGGATGTTGGAAATTGAAGTGTACCCAATCTCCCCTCTATTTTGTTTAGTAAAGACGCTGTCGGAACGCATGAAGATTCCGATCAGCACAGCGCAAAATATATTGGGAGGTTGAAAAGGACGTGTTTCCAATCCCCCCTGCTCCAACTTTTGTTTGACCTTATTTTGGTTACACATCATATAATTTTATTGTTATATTAATGCTGTCGGAATGCGAGTGATCCCGATCAGCAACAGTAAATATAGGCTGAAAATACCGAATTCCAGTGGAATTTGTTGTTGGAACTGTCTGGAGTTACAGGTGGCGACTAAGCGCTACTTTGTTACGACATTGAACCTCTTGAGGACAGTCAGTGTCAGCGTTACCTCTTTTGGCCGGCTTTTTGCCCCTTACAAGTCGGTTTATCCTTTCAGTGTATGATCTTTAATCATTTCGCTCATAGCTTCTTCCTCCTGGCTGAAAAGTGGAGGGATTTACGTGTCAAAGATTTTTTTATGAACTGCATTTTACCTTTGTTTACTAATTGCGGGGTCGGGTCAAGTGCTCGCACTTCCGGTCGGTGGTATCGACCAAGGCACCCAAGGGCGGGAAAATTGAATGTTATCCTACACTTTGAGAGTACAATTTTACGCTCTGTACTTCGTATCCCTCTCCACTCTTTGACTCTGCTCACCCTTGCCTGTCGCTTTCACACTGAGCTTAAAGACTTTTTGCTACAATTGTTCTTCAGCCTGACTCTTCGCTTGTAGCCATATAAACCTCCCTGCCTTCTATATTTTATCGTAATCCATTTTGATTGCGCGATCACGTACCCGACATGTCGTGATGAGCAGTCTATTAATAAATATGGGGAAGAAAGGCCATCCAGTAGCGTCCCTATCACAGATAGGGGTACCATTAATTCTCGAGGCGATCCGGTTTCGAAAAGGATCGTTCAAATACAGCCGCTTATACCTCCTGGCAAAAATCTTCTAATAGACACTGTTTTACCAGTACCATAAACTATGGTGTTGGTACCCTTGGCCTTAGTTTGTAGCGAAACATCGTAGGTCCAATGACCGAACCAATGATCGATCGACTGCGAGTTTAGCACCCTAACCTCTTGACCGTAGGAATGACACCGAGTCCAACGTTAGCGACTCAAGGTTAGGCTAGGTAAGATGGTAACTGCCCTAATAAGGGGAGCTCACTTGGACAACATGAAGATCCGTTGTGATACCACATGCAATAAAATAACGGTAACGTAGATATAGCTACTTAGAGAATCGTTGCGTAGCAACGATAAAGCTCCGAATGATACCGATCTCAACGACCGAAGTACTTTCTCCTATTCTGGCAAAATCTGGGCAATCAAGCATAAAGTGATTTGGTGATTCCACCTCATCATCCTCCATACAGATGCAGCAGGATGGAGTTTCCAGTATATTGAGGCGTACCGCATGGATACCCATGGGACAGTACCATGTGAGAACCCCAATGACCATTGATAGGTGAGCCTTAGTGAACCCAATTATTTCAGCAGACCTCCTGCCATCCACTTTCGGCCAGAAAGATCTTACTACTCTGCAAGACGTGGTGTCCGCCCAACGTTTGCTGAGCTGACTAGAGAAATCCCTACAGGCAACTTCATCAGCTTCAGTTGTATCGATGCGGGCTAAGAGCTCCACTTGACTGTTACTCGGGATATCACTATGGCACGGGACCCAGATAATCTTAATTGTAAAATAATTAATGACTCAAAAACGATTCGAATTTGATTCGAACAAATCTGAATTGAGAACACCATCACGAAATTTTTTCTGAAAAAGCTTCCATTTACTCTTTAAATGGAATTCCAATGGGTGTACAGGCAAAAATCCAAATTTAATCGGCCGCTTAAATTATTATAGATGCCTAACTTCATTGATCCATGAGATATGACCTCCGAATACAATGTTTCTGACAAAACCTTCTGAGAAATTATCTTTATCGCCTGCAGCGACAATGCCTATACATTTCAGGGTATTTTTATCAAATCGGCCTATGTCGTCGCCCATAAAATTACCTATACATATACACCCATTTTCCCGTATGTTTACTTAGGGATAAAAGTAGTATTATACTCCGTGACTCACACCCCCACAAAACTATGCTGTTTTTTAGGGCGAGAACGATCAATGGCAATGCTCTCACCATGTGTTGAGGAGTTTTGTAGTTTGTCCGACAAATAAATTGCCAATGCTGGTTCAACCAACTGCGCTGTGCTGCTCAGGCTTAGAACTCCACCATAGAGCCACACACCCATATTTTTTCATTAATCGCCCAGCGGACTTTATTACTTTTCTCAATTTGAGCTTCATAAAGAGGGGATGTCTCAGTTTTGTTAGACTTTTGGCGAGCTCGTTCGTTGCCCTCCTTACTCAAATAGATGACTATACATATATATATTGCATAAAAGAAATTTTCCCAAAAACCATTGCGCCGCTTCAGCATAGAGTCTAAAGGATTCAAATAGATAAAAATGATCCAGCCCAGAAAGTATTATCATATAAATTTACCTAGCGAAAAATATGGTTACATCTAATTAAACTAGACAAAAGACAGTGCAGCTATCAAACCAACTGATTGACAAAACCTCAACTCATACATATTTCGCTAAAGTCTTACACTTTTTCAGTCAAAGTTGGTGTCGTTGACCTCACGCTGTAAAAGAGGGAATGATTCTTAAGTCAGAGGTTGAGGCGGAATGCCCACAAGGCGATTTTATAGAGTCTTGAATGGTTGTTAAAATTTTGAATAAGGTTAACAAATGGAAGCCGCCTTCCACCGCAGATCCACGTCTTTATGAAAAAATTTTATAAAATTAATTGGTTATCAGAGAAAAATAGAAATAAATGCAAAAGACCACCAGGTAAATGAAAAGTAATCAAGTTTTTTCTAGTGGTCACGTGGACCTACGTACATACATAAAGAAGGAACGGTTGCTAGCATTTAACGCCCATCAATAAAGGCCGCTGAAGAAGTAATAAGCAAGTATCCCAAGTACAGTCAATGAGTGTTTTAACGTGGATATCTGTTTTCGAAAACCTAATTCCAAGGTGTCAAAACACGGATCAATGTCCGTTGATCTTCGGCCCAACAAGTTGGTACCAATCGGTGAGCTAGGCATTCAAGTCGACCAGCCTTGGTTTGGCCGGGGAGGACTATCCACCCTCCCCTTCAATTTCGGGTTAATGGCACCCGGTTGCACTGCAACTCCACCTCGAGTTCCGTGCTTGCCTCAGAGTCCCTCTTTCATTGATTTTGAAATTTCGACATCTGATTAACGAGTCAATGAGATTGAGATTTTTGTTTTTGTCGTAATTTAGGGATGTGACTAACCTTTTCTGTCCTGCAGTGTCACAACGATGTATAATACATTGTTGACGACGGAGCTGGTTTCGTTCAAACATTGCTTGAAGGCGGCACCTCCCTCCAACGATATGCACCATCTTGTTATGACCTATCGACGCAAGTGTCTCTCCTTAAGCATGAATAGCTACTTAAATGTTCCATGGAGTGAGAGCGTCATATAATTCCTTGTGAATAAAAATATCTGTTGTTTGGACAACAGACAGTGATGCTCACAAGTACTTACGACACAAACACTCGCAAGATACATTTTCACTAAACATGGTACTAAACCACTTGCGCGTCATGACACATCTCGTTAGTCACAGGTACTTGTGCGTTTAAGATCATGTTGCAACTGAACCCAGCCAAATGTTTTATTCAGTTCTATTTGCAACTTTGATCTGCATTATTTGCTACTTACACGTGCCCACATATTCATCACTATTTGCTACTGTGGTACACAACTCCAATAAACTCGCTTCTTGTATAAACTTCCTCTTTATTCATCAAAATTACGCTCCATTTATCCACAACCTCTTCCAACCATAGACCTGTGTTGGGGGCTTTCCCGCCTCAGCAATATCTTTGCAATAGCAGTTCGCCACACTGCAGTGATCTGAGAATGTCAAATCTACCACATTTTTTGGATGTGGCCATCCATTCTGCGAACGCCTCCTATTCGCAACGCAGTCTAAATCAGCTTCAAACATGTCAAAAGAAAAGATCAACACCGGCCTACTCGTACAATTATTGACTGTTTTCGGCTGACGATAGAAATACGTTTCACTATCTCTCAACAGTTTAGCTTCCGGTTGACACAATTATGGGATGTGGCCAACTCTTTCGCCTGCCCCTCAGGGTAATTTTTTCAATGAAATTGAGTATACTATGACAAGCAAGAGACCGAATTCCCTTGGGTGGAAAACAAGTCTACTCAGAGCGTGTCGTAAAGTGAACTCTTATTTGAAACCACAGCCAACGCGATGCTCCCACAAGGGGGCCATCTCAGGACAGGAGATGAGACCGGAATACAAACATCAAACGATGCAGTACATCAGGCTACAACTGGCTTTTCCTGCTCCCGCGGTAGCAGTTTTTATAAAGACCATGTCTAGGGTCCCACAGGGTGGAACCAGCGTCCACCCTGCTCTCTTTCAAGTAAAATAACTCATGGATTGGTTAGTCATGGTCGCCTTTTACGACAGGTATACCTATCGTGGGCATATTCTAGCCCCTAGCCCACAGGGGGAGTATCCCACGTAAAAGAAGATAACTCCACATATGTTGTGAACAACTACTAACGGAATTGGCGCTTCAAGGAGATGTACAGTTCACTATAAAGCTTCTCAGCCACAAGGGCCATCAACAGCGATATCAACCCGCAAAACCTTAACGGAATGTCTTTATCGCTAACTAATTAATAAGAAAGTAACTGGATCGCAGTGAGCACTGTGGCAGCTTCATTTCTTTCACATCTAAGATGCAACAAGGGACAAGGCTAGAGCGCATATAGCGATCTTTACTATGATTATATGTATTTAATTAGCGAGCTTTTCTCATAGAGAAAATTTTTAAGTTTACAAACGGCGATGGTTACTAGGACATGTTTCTCAATTTCACTTCTTCATCAACTAGCTTTTCGAGAGCTGAGCATTGAACTCGAATCTCTAACATTCATATCAGTACAAAGGCAGAGGCCTTAACTACTCAGCCATATGAATGTCCCATTGCTCGATTTACAATTGGTCTCTTAGAGACCATCGCCGTTTGTAAGCTTTACAATTTTTCTCTAATATCGATTTCTAATATATTTATGGGCCTAAGGGCGCAACCGAGTATTATCCAAGCGAATGTTGTAGTTTTTACGTTTCTCTTATTCTTTCTTTTATATTTCTTCTCAATCCTCTAATTATACTCCCTCTCCAGGGCCGGCACAAGAGAATTTCGGGCCCTAGGTGAGTTATTATTTGCGGCCCTTTCTCCCGTATTTATAGAAAGAAATTGGATATCAGAAATTCAAACTTAGTGTCAATAAAACAAAAAAAAATATTTCTTTTGCATATTAAATACATTTTTTTTCAACAAAAGAACGACAATGTAACACACAAAAGTATTTTTAATTATCTTAGAGTTTACTAAAACTTCATTTTCCGCGCCTTCAACTCCCCTGCAGTCAAAAGCCAAAGTAGTCAGCAAACATTCTAGTTCATTGACTAGAATTTTGTAGGTTTATTCGTACTGGTCAGTCTTAGAATGGTGCATTGGGTATAATATTTTGGTGTTCTTAATACTAGTTAGTATTTAAATAATTCATTTGACTAGAATTTCGTCTGTCGGCTCGAGGAAATGCGCGAGTGCTTTCTGTAGCCAATTTGCAATACATACTTCAGTTGACAATGCTAGATATCGTCCAAATCAACGGGCACATAAACACAAGCATGACGAGTCAACCCTCAACGTTACCTTAACAGAGGTTAAAGAAGTTATTGAAAAGGCCATGTTGTCCATATCAATAATACCAGACGGAAGACCTATACCGATGCCAAAACACTTGTGCCATGAGGGCATCAGTAGCCTAGGACATTTTTTCTACTTGTCGTTAAAAGCCTATGCCTTTCCAGAATAACAGAGAAAGACCGGAAACCTAGCCAGTATCTACCGATATTATCCCTTTAGTCAGTAACGAAAACGTTTAAAGCCGTTATGATTCCCTCAATTAAATGAAATTGTTCGGTTATCGAGCCATAAGCATGACTTCCGTAAAGTGCATATCACTACCACCATTCTGAACTCCATTAACACTCATAACAGGACGGCGCTAGTGCAGCTTGGCCAGTTTTTATAGTCAACCACTACTGGTTCGTCCCTTCTCCGTTAGATAGATAGATAATTTATTGAGGATTGCACTGCGAGCTTTGGTCAGCACCTCACTTCCATCATGAACCCTAGCAGTTCTCTTTGCTTGAGGGATTTAATGTGGAAATGTTCTGGCCATGGTGAACCCATAAACTTAGCCCTGCGTCTTGAGATTGCGTCACATTCGTGTGTTATTCCGTTACTTTTTAGTTTTCTTATATATGTACGTAATTTTATTAAAATTTATTCCAAAGTATAATGTATTGAAGTGATAAATTTTAAAGTTATATACATATGTATATATATATATACCTTTTATATATATGAAATATAATGAATAACATAAATTTGAGCTAATTTATCAATTTTCAAGTAATTTTTCAACCCAACTGAGACTAGTATATTAAATAGTAGGATGCTGATGCAAATATCGACTAGTATGTCAACAGTTATTACATTGATGCATAGACTGAGTAGCATGCCAACTGGTATGTTGATGTTGAATAGATTGACTAGTATGTCCATTGGTATGAGTCTGATGGTGACTAGTATGTCATCTGGTATGATGTTGGTGTATATAATGACTAGTTTGTCAATTGGTATGATGCTGATGCAGAGGCTGGCAATTGATATTTCGTAGGACATCGCCGTGTTAAAAATACGAGTTGGTAATACGGAAAAAAGACAGAAATCATACTAGTTGAGATTTTTGGCAAACTAGTATTCTTCTAGTATACAACTAGTTGGTTTGATTGCAGGGTCAGAGAGAATTGATACAATTTTACTTAAATCTAATTTTTGCGCAATTTCCTGCTCTATTGATAGCAATGCTAAACCGACAAGCCTTTCTTGAGTCATGACCGATTTGATTAATTTCAGTTTCGAAAAGCTACGCTCGCCACTCGCAACCGACATTGGTATCGTCAACAAAATACTAAATTGGGCAGTTGGCGGTTCTTTGCCGGATATTAGTTCTGTACGCTTCAGTACAAGTTCTTGTTCCTATAACCATCGGGTTTATTATTTTATTTGTCAAAATAATTTCCACTCACCGGCAATAGGCATTGCGAACGACATTCTTCCCATTTTCTATTTCCTTACTTCATTCTCTTCCACTTACACTCCTCTCCTACACCTTCCCCCGCAAAGTTCTCCTTTATCACCCTCTATCACTTACCCACCGACCTTCCTCTTTTTCGCGCTTTGCGGCTGCCTAACCCGGTCGCTCTTTTCCATTCATTCAGTCCAACTAAGAGAATATTTCCTGGTTATATACCCTGCGTATTCGTTAACGGGACTTTGAAGAAAAACTATAGGAACAGCTATATCCTATGTCGCTAATAATTGATATTGTTTAAGGTCTCGTTACTCATCTTCAAAAGATGAACTCGTAAAGTTTTAATGTAGCTTGAGCTCACAAAGGGGTTGAAGTCATAGCACAACCGATGCAAACTTGCCTAACCTTAGCTTCGTTGGACTTTAATCCGACACAAACGACACCGACAATTAAATCTTTTATTATCTGCTTCTTATCGAAAGCGAATTATTATCGTCGAGTTATTGCTTTCTTAATGCCGAATATTGGCCTTATTAGTGGCTTTTATCGGTTTTTTTTATCGACTTGTTACAGATGTATCATGGAAGTTTCATTGGTATCATGACAAACGGTTGAGTGGTCGATAAGAAACCGATTACACGCTGATAACAAATTGTTTACGTTCCGATAAGAAATTTAAAACTTTTTGATATCAAATCGATATTTTTTGAGAACTAGTCGATGATTATTCGATAACAAATCGATAACATTTCGAAAGCAAGTAGATATAAAATTGGTAATTTTCTGATAAATTTTCTATAACAAATCGTTCATTTTATGATAAAATATCAGTAATACTCCGACGATAAGTCGACAATACTCCAATTTTAAATCGATAACTTTTTGATACCAAATTGGTAATGCTACGAAAATAATGCAATATTATATAGGTATTTTTTTTTCATAAACAATCGATACATTTTCTAAAACAATCGCCCACTCTTCGATGAGCAATTGGAATTTTTTGAAAATAATGCGATTAATTTAGTATGACAAATCGATAACATTCGAAAAAATGATAAAATATCAGTAATACTCCGAAGATAAACCATGCAATATTATATCGGTATGCTTTTTTTTTTTGTTTGATAAACAATCGATACATTTTCGAAAAAAATCGCCTACTCTTCCACGAACATTTGAAATTTTTTGATAATAAATCGGTAAATTTAGTATGACAAATCGATAACATTCGAAAAATTTTTCGAAAACAGTCGATAACTTTTCAATTAAAAATCGATCACATGCCCATAACGATTTGGGAACACCGCTATAAAAAATCGGTTAGAAATTGATTACATATCGACAAACTTTCTATAAAGATTCGATAACATTTCTATAATAATTTAATAAATTTTCGACAACAGAACGATAAGGAGTCAAAACTTAATCAAAAGCTTTTTGATAAAAAGTCGATAATTCATTGATAACCTTTTTTTATCGATAGCAAATTTCTAACTCTACGATATAATATCAATAACCTTTCTAATACTCGCCTAAAACACACCTATAGCAAACCAAATCTACTCGATAACCCGTCGATAGCAAACCGATAAGTCATCGTTAACAAACTGTTAACACCTCGTTTCTTCTGCGAAATCTAGTCTTTCCTTTCTTCTTCCCTCTCCTTCTTCTATCCTTTCGTTTCGTGTCCTTTCCATACCTTTCTTTCTTATAGTACGCGCAAACCTTCCTTACATACCCGGCTTCCTCTCAGCGTAAGCAAAGATGTTTACGCATCAAAGAAGTATTATATTTTTACTTCAAAACATTCATAATATCGAATTTTGTTAATCAAATAACATATAAGTGGACAATATCCAATGTAGCCTGCACTATGGATCTCGTGACCGGCGTAAACAACAAATACAAAAGCACATTTATACCCAAATGAAAAATAGAGAAGAAAAAGGGAAAACAAGTAAGGAAGTTTAAGTTCGGGTGTAACCGGGCATTGCATACCCAGCTGTACACTTGAAATGCTGTTGTTGTTTGTTTTGTGTACTTAATAGTGTTACAATACATATGGTTCTATTCTGAACTAATGTTTCTGCGGGTTATGGCTCCCGAAACATAGAAAATTGCTTAGTGGTAAAAGGGCGGTACCACGCCAATTTTTTTAAATTTGAAGTTTTTCCTATTTATTGTTATAAATCCACGTGGGAAATGAAATACCATTGATATAAATCTTTTTTTGCAGAGATATAGCTTATTTTATTCGTCCACGACCCTTTTAAATGTCTTTAAATAAAATTGGGCGTGGTCCTTAACCGATTTCGTTAATTTTTCTTAAAAGCATTCCCTATAGTAAAGGCAACCTCTCTGCCGAATTTTGTTACGATAGGTTTAACGATTTTTGACTTATGATTAATAATATTTATATCAAGTAAGGAAGGCTAAGTTCGGGTGTAACCGAACATTACATACTCAGTTGAGAGCTTTGGAGACAAAATAAGAAAAATCACCATGTAGGAAAATGAACCTAGGGTAACCCTGGAATGTGGTTGTATGACATGTGTATCCAATGGAAGGTATTAAAAAGTATTTTAAGAGAGAGTAGGCCATAGTTCTATGGATGGATGCCATTTAGGGATATCGCCATAAAGGTGGACCAGGGCTGACTCTAGAATTAGTTTGTACGATATAGGTATCAAATGAAAGGTGGTAATGAGTATTTTAAAAGGGAGTGTGCCTTAGTTGTATATGTGAAGGCGTTTTCGAGATATCGCCATAAAGGTGGACCAGGGGTGACTCTAGAATGTGTTTGTACGATATGGGTATCAAATTAAAGGTGGTAATGAGTATTTTAAAAGGGAGTGTGCCTTAGTTGTATATGTGAAGGCCTTTTCGAAATATCGCCATAAAGGTGGGCCAGGGGTGACTCTAGAATGTGCTTGTACGATATCGGTATCAAATGAAAGGTGTTAATGAGCATTTTAAAAGGGAATGGCCCTGAGTACTATATATGAACGCCTTTTTGGAGATATCGCCATAAAGGTGGAACAGGGGTGACTCTAGAATGTGTTTGTATGATATGGGCATCAAATGAAAGGTGTTAGTGAGTATTTTAAAAGGGAATGGGCTTTAGTTCTATAGGTGAACGCCTTTTCGAGATATCGCCATAAAGGTGGACCAGGGGTGACTCTAGAATATATTTGTACGATATGGGTATCAAATGAAAGGTGTTAATGAGTATTTTAAAAGGGCGTGGGCCTTAGTTGTATATGTGAAGGCCTTTTCGAGATATCGCCATAAGGATGGACCAGGGGTGACTCTAGAATATATTTGTACGATATGGGTATCAAATGAAAGGTGTTAGTGAGTATTTTAAAAGGGAGTGATCCTTAGTTCCATAGGTGGACGCCGTTTCGAGATATCGCCATAAAGGTGGACCATGGGTGACTCTAGAATGTGTTGTACGATATGGGATTCAAATGAAAGGTGTTACTTAGCATTTTAAGAGAGAGTGGGTATTAGGTCTATAGGTGGACGCCTTTTCGAGATATCGCCATTAGGGTGGGCCAGGGGTGACTCTATAATGTGTTTGTACGATATTGGTATCAAATGAAAGGTGGTAATGAGTATTTTAAAAGGAAGTAATCCTTAGTTCTATAGGTGGAGGCCTTTTCGAGATATCACCATAAAGGTGGACCAAGGGTGACTCTAGAATATTTGCACGATATGGGTATCAAACGAAAGGTGTTACTGAGCATTTTATGAGGGAGTGGGCATTAGGTCTATAGGTGGTCGCCTTTTCGAGATATCGCCATTAGGGTGGGCCAGGGGTGACTCTAGATTGTGTTTGTACGATATGGGTATCAAATTAAAGATATTAATGAGGGTTTTAAAAGCGAGCGGCCCTTAGATGTATATGTGAAGGCGTTTTCGCGATATCGACCAAAATGTGGACCAGGGTGACCCAGAAAATTATCTGTCGGGTACTGCTAATTTATTTATATATGCAATACCACGAAGAGTATTCCTGCCAAGATTCCAAGGGCTGTTGATTTCGCCTTGTAGAAGTTTTTCATTTTCTTCTACTTAATATGGTAAGTGTCACACCCATTTTACAAAGTTTTTTCTAAAGTTATATTTTGCGTCAATAAACCAATCAAATTACCATGTTTCATCCATTTTTTCGTATTTGGTATAGAATTATGGAATTTTTTTAATTTTTCGTAATTTTCGATATCGAAAAAGTGGGCGTGGTTATAGTCGGATTTTGGCCATTTTGTATACCAAGATAAAGTGAGTTCAGATAAGTACGTGGACTAAGTTTAGTAAAGATACAACGGTTTTTGCTCAAGTTATCGTGTTAACGGCCGAGCGGAATGACAGACGGTGGATTGTGTATAAAAACTGGGCTTGGCTTCAACCTATTTCGCCCATTTTCACAGAAAACAGTTACCGTCATAGAATCTATGCCCCTACCAAAATTAAGAAGGATTGGTGAATTTTTGTTCGACTTATGGCATTAAAAGTATTCTAGACAAACTATATGAAAATGGGCGGAGCCACGCCCATTTTGAGATTTTCTTTTATTTTTGTATTTCGTTGCATCATATCATTACTGGAGTTTTATGTTGACTTAATATACTTATATATAGTAAAGATATTAAATTTTTTGTTAAAATTTGACTTTTAAAAAAAAAATTTTTTAAAAATGGGCGTGTTCTTCATCCGATTTTGTTAATTTTTATTTAGCACATATATAGTAATAGTAGTAACGTTCCTGCCAAATTTCATCATGATATCTTCAACGACTGCCAAATTACAGCTTGCAAAACTTTTAAATTACCTTCTTTTAAAAGTGGGCGGTGCCACGCCCATTGTCCAAAATCTTACTAATTTTTTATTCTGCTTCATAGGTCAACCCATCTACCAAGTTTCATCGGTTTATCCGTCTGTGGCAATGAATTATCGCATTTTTTCCGTTTTTCGAAATTTTCGATATCGAAAAAGTGTGCGTGGTTATAGTCCGATATCGTTCATTTTAAATAGCGATCTGAGATGAGTGCCCAGGAATCTACATACCAAATTTCATCAAGATACCTTAAAATTTACTCAAGTTATCGTGTTAACGGACAGACGGACGGACGGACGGACGGACATGGCTCCATCAAATTTTTTTTCGATACTGATGATTTTGATATATGGAAGTCTATATCTATTTCGATTCCTTTATATCAACCAACCGTTATCCAATCAAAGTTAATATACTCTGTGAGCTCTGCTCAACTGAGTATAAAAATGGGCGGTGCCACGCCCATTACTAAATAATCAGGTTTTTTGTGTTGTTATATATATATAAAGTGGACGTGGTTATCATCCGATTTCGCTCATTTACAATATTCTATTCTGGGTCCAGATAAGCTCGTGTACCAAATTTGGTGAAAATATCTCAATATTTACTCAAATTGTCGTGTTAACGGACAGACGGACCGACGGACAGATGGACGGACGGACGGGCGGACGGACAGGCGGACTTGGCTAAAAAAAATTTTTTTTGATACTGATGACTTTGATATATGGAAGTCTATATCTATCTCGATTCCTTTATACCTGTACAACAAACCGTTATCCAATCAAAGTTATAATACCCTGTGTACAAGTACAGCTGGGTATAACAAGCTGCGTAAGTATAGTAATGGCGCATGGCGCATGCGCGACTGGCGGTGGACCTGTGTATATGCTACACTCGACAGGGCAGATGACCGTGAATATTGCTGCCAAAACTTATTTACACATAACCAAATGTGTACGTGATTTGCATCAATTTCAATTGCATTTTGTTTTTATGCCATTTATTTGTAACAGCTTTTGCACAAAAATTTAGTGCCAATATTGGGGAGATTCCAAATTGCGAAATAATTTTTTAAAATGCAACTAGCATATGTTACCATTAAGTATAAAGAAGAATTTAAAACAAAATCAAAAATATTTTATTTTATTTTATTATATTATTTATTAAATTTATATCTAAACATACGTATTTGGCATTTACTGCTATCGCGTATAAAAAGACCAGTCATCGCAGCAATTTTCATCATTTTTGTACTGTAAGCGCACAAATTTGGTTAATTTCTTAAAGAATACTACCAAAAAAAAAAACAAAATATAGCCAAAATGGTCAAGCTGGTAAGTATTTTAAATGACTGCAAACCTAGAATTAGTTTAGTCACTAAGATTATAAATCTCTTCTTCTTTCAGTTCATTGCCTGCTTTGTCACCCTCTTCGCTGTCGCCTTTGGTGCTGCTAAATCAGCTCTTTTTGCCGCAGCTCCTGCGTTCGCGTACAGTGCTCCATTAGCTGCCGCGCCTGTTGCTGCTGCTTACACAGCTCCCGTTGCTGCTGCATACGCTGCTCCAGTTGCTGCTGCTTACACCGCTCCCGTTGCTGCTGCATACACTGCCGGATATGCACCCTACATTGCTCCCTACGCCAGCACTTACACAGGTCATGGTGTTGCGCACTCAGCGGCTTTCCCTGCTGCTTACGCTGCTGCTCCATATGTAGCGCCATATGCTGCACCAGCTGTAGTTCCAGCAGCTCGTTATGTTGCTGCACCCGCTCCTGTCGTAGCCGCTGCTCCAGCTGTGGCTCCCGCTGTTCCATTGGTGAAGAAATAAATGCAAGGATTTTTATTTAAATAAAATCCAGGTGATGATAAAAAGAAAACACAATAAATGATAATATTTTCCAACAAGAATGATTGGTTTTACTATGACAAAAAACATTTTCTGACAAATTTTTTGCTATTCCAAGCCCAAAGTATAGGGAAAACTTCTGTGGTAACTTTTCCATTGTTGAATGTGGTATTGATACAAAACTGGTACCAAAACTACAATTTATGCAATCAAAGCTAATGGAAATGGGTGAGGAACATTTTGAGGAATAGGAATCACTTCAATACATATCCATCTCGTTCAGCTTGATTACACCACATGCACTCGAAAACTTAAGATAATTGAATAAGCCATCATCCATTTGTTTTATTTTCCAGCTAAGAGGAGGACCTCCCGCACTTACGAGTAGATGAGGCACTTTGAGGGGCTGGCGTTCTTTTGAAATGGGTGGCAAACATTCAAATTCCTTCGGGGAGGCAGGACTCATCTTTCGCTTAATTTCTTTTATCCTAAAAGCCAGCTGCGCACTCACATGCAGAACTAAAATTTGGTTCATCTAATTAGGCACCTCTCTTTTCACTTGCGTTGTATCCCTTTGCAACTAGCCCTTGTAGGCAGGGGCTACAACATTCTTCACCATTCCATAGCTGGCCTTTCAAGCTAGAAGTTTTGCTAATAGCGGGAGTATACAGTGACTAAGTATCACGTTCCTACTGATCGGTTAGATTTATCGTTAGATTTAACCCCCAGCGGGTTAGTAACCGCGGTATGTATGCCTGTCTTAAGGGGCAACTAAATAAATACCAAATAGATTCAAGGGGTTGCCAGCGCAATATATAGCTTCTCCAACCCAATTGTCAAGCTCACCTATCCATGGGGAAACTTGTTTCATTAAGAGCCGAGGCTCTGGCGACCCCGAACTCCTCATGGATCTAGGAGGTGATAGGGCGGTATGACCTAGAAGGTCGCATGAGGCCATAACAAATCGTTCCCTAGATGGTCGGGCTTGGTACCGGGACGTACCGGATCTGCATCCTGCAAAGGATCATCAACATCGATAAGACTTCCCAAGGCCTTCTGGGAGTGTCCTTTTCTCTACAACAACAACAACAACACTATAACCTCATAGTATAATTAAAAGTATCAGCTGTTTCTTTCGTGATCAGCTTCTCAAGCTGCAGCTAATTAAAACCACCTCGATTTGCGTGGATTTGGCATATTGTGTGGGCTGAGCTGTCACGCTACGGCGTGGGGTTTAGTTTTTGTAAACTTTATTTATGTTATTATATCAAAGGTAGATTTATATAAACCAGCTGTAAATTATCATAATTTTAATAACAAATAACTTGGCACCTCCTTCACGGGGCGTGACGTACATATTTTATGCCGACTCCGGCATCTGCGAGGCAAATGAATTTTCGCTCAGGAGCTTTTCATGTCAGAAATAAGCGTACTTGGAGTGCTTGTCAAACGACTATTGGTGGCTCACCTCATTCAAAAATTGCTACTCTCCTTAGAGTTTTTTAATGTGAACTCAACGGCTCGTTTTCACCACCTTCAGTTGGACACTTGCATATATGTATTTAAGTTATCGAAAGTTTCGTTTTTTCCATGCTAACTGAAGCTAAACAAGGGTCAGCTGTTTACCTAGTTTTCATGTATTTACAATAGATTTTTCAGATTTTTTCTACAAAATATTCACAATTATCGATTTAACCCGGGGTTTGTCATCCTGTGTTTGTATCAAATAAATTTTCATATGACGATATCTGATAGATTACTATCCTCCAGGTAAAATCTAACTTAACCGGAAAAGGTGGAAATGGCCTTAGAGCAGTATTTACAATTTTCACGATTTTTTATCGAAAGCCTCGTTTCTTCATGCTTACACTGAAAGAAAAGACTGGTAAAATCAACCGAAATAGGGGTCAATTCAACCGAAATTTCTGTCAATTTTTATCCATCGCAACAAGATATTGAATTAACTGCGCACAAATCGTTGATTCGTAATTGACCGTTTTAGTAGTTGTAAATAAATGTAAGGCGCGATAACATCCGAAGAGATCTAGGGCCAAGCTTCTCTTCCAATCTGCGTCGTGCTCCTCTTGATTTTCCTTACAAATTGGCCGGACTGGGCTTACATGTTTTATGCCGACTCCAAGCGGCATCTGCAAGGCAGATAAGTTTTCACTGAGAGCTTTTCATGGCAGAAGTACACTCGGAGCGTTTGCCAAACACTGCTGAGGGGCGACCCCGCTTAGAAAAATTTTCTTCTAATTTAAAAACTTTATTTCTAAAATTTTGATGTTGCTTTGCCCGGGGTGCAGGCGGACCATCACACCACGGTGGCACTTACTAACCGAACGTCAATTGGGCTACATCAAATATGCTGGCACACATTAAATATTATACACTTTATTATATTGTTTTATTAAACGCACTTTCACCAAATTTTATATTTTATAATTTATTTAATTTATACTTTTGAATTTTGCTTTGCAAATAGAAATGAAAATAGTAGTCACAAAACTGATTCTTAATTCTTTAAGTTACAGCTAAGCTCGTTCTCAATTTTTTCTTTCGCATGTAGTTGCCACACTTGATTGTTTCGAACAAAACTTGTAGTATAAATCTTTGACGTAACATTTTAAAAAGAGAACTTGTAAGTTATAGAAAAGTAAAGAATCATATCGCAGGAAGCTAATTCACCACTGGATTAACTTTACATGTAATTCGGCAAGTTTAATTTTCGTAACACTTTAAGTTGAAACGATTCCAAAACAACTCAAACTTGTATGTTGTCGGAAACATCAACATTAAAAGAGGATGTTTTTTTATTATCTTATTAAATTCGTTCGCGTGAGTGAAAATTCGTAAAAACTTGAACAAAATGTTAATAACTTTGGAAAAATCCTGTTCGTTCAAACAAAACTTTTGCAACAAGAGGGCGCAATTTTGCATTTCGCTTGGACCAGAAGTTGCAAAATTAACCCGATAGATAAGTGTCCCGATATCTCATAATTCTTGCATGGTAAATTCAAAAAACGGGGTTTTTTGTTTTGTATTGAAAACTGAAAAACTTGTTTTTTGTTGCTTTCCCATTTTGTGTGTTTTTTTCGATTTGATGGTTTTCTTATTTTGGTGTTTTTTTTTTTTTTCATAAGTTGCACCATCGTCATAAGTACAACGCAGAGAGCGCAGTAAGCGTGAAATTCTCTTTGATATTTCCTCATATATTGAGAGTTGATCGTCGTTGAAATTACCTATAAGATCAGTTGTTTTAACAGAAAAATCAGTTAGATTGTCAACGAATTTTACAGAATTTTGTTAACTTAAGAGCAACAATTTCTTTTCTGTTGAAATGACTAAACTAATTTGTTGGTTTGACAAAGAACTCGGTCGAATTAATCATAATTCGATCAATTTCACCGAATCTCCGTTAAGTCAAGAACAACAGAACCGATTTGTTGATTTTACTAGCACCATTTCTTTCAGTGTGCTGTGAGATAGAACGAAAGTGCACTTGCAAAGGACAAGCATAACGAAAAGTCACCTGCATTGTGAATTCATACAAGTGAAAAATCTTTCTATTCCTCCATTGCCATACCGACCTGCCAAATAATAGCTGACAGGGAGAACGGCTATCGCGAATGGTCAGAAAATGGAAGAAAGGTATGTTTTTTGCTCGCGGTTATTAAATTGAAGTGCCATGAATTGCCCATTTGTGTTTCAGATCAGCTTTTCTTTTAAATGTGTCTATAGAAAATCAGACTACATATTATTATTCGCTTCAAAAATCTAGTCCATAGATAAAATATGAGCAGCGTGTTAGGCAAATATTTTAAAATATGTAAATAATGCAATATATCAGTCGTCTACAAAAATATTTGAAAAACACTATTGAGCAAATGATTTTATTTATCGAACACCGATTGAACAGGTGATCGAGGCTGTTTACTATTGTGAACGTTTTTTTCAAACATTCGCCACTTGTATGAATTCACAATGGTCAGCAGTTTTGTTAGTTTTTTGCTGTTTTGCTGAAAACAAAAATGTCAAATTAAACTATCTAAAGAATTGCTATTCTCTAGTTAATTTCAAACTTAAATAGAGTTGATGAAACCTGCCTCAAACCATGGTCAAAGTTTCAATTATCTAACTTACAGGGAAGCTACTTGAAAACTCATCCCATAATACCAAATTTCGCAAGGATTATCTATTTATTTATTTATTTATAGCTACAGTTTTTACATTTTTATGGAGTCTAATGGCCATAAAAATAATGTACCGTGACACCTTGAATAGACGTCACTCACATTCACCATTGTATAATTCCAAAGATTTCACAAAGGCACTCAGGTTGATTGTCACCCTCTAAAGTGAATGAATGCTCTTTGTCTATACGAAGTTTTGTTCATACATACAAGAAACAACGACTGGTTGCGTTATACATAATGTGTCCCTAAATGTAAGGTTCTAAGCTTTTAGACCAATGTTAAAAATCGACCGCAAATTGGCACGCGCTCTGTAGGTTTAATCGAAAAATCTTTAAATAACTCGATCTCTACCTCGTCTATACGATTTTTTTTTACTTTTTATATTAAACTTTAGTAAATCTCTAAGCTATGATCAGAGCTTAAGATCTCTAGATCACCGTGATCACCACTTCTAAAAACTTCTTTCTTCATGTTATCCAAGAACCAGAGTCGACCTCCGGGCCCAGATCTTAAAACCACCTCGACTTACCCTACATATTTATGTTTTGACAAGCTAATTTATATTTTACATTTATGTGTTTCTTTATTTCTTGAATATTTTTTTATTCAAGTTTCTTTGCAAATCATCAAGAAGGAGAAGGAAGGAAAAACAATATAGGTTTAGCCAATAAAAAAAAATCCAGTAAAGCATTTGGCAAATATGTAGATGCTACAAAAATTAAAATATAAGATACATACATAAGTTAATAAAAATTCAACAATATAACAATAAAATAATTCAGATGGCAGCACGTAAGTCCTTTGCACGAATAATAAAGGTCCCATTTATTCCTTAAGCTTTGCGTATGCCACTATGAAACTTAAAAGTATGTGGCATATGGATAGCTATAGGCAGCAGCAGCATAAGGATATGTGTAAGCAGCGGCATACGGTGAAGAATAGGCGGCCGTATAAGCGGCGGTGTAAGGAGATGCAGCGACCACAGGAGCAGTGTAAGCAGCAGTATAAGCCACAGGTGCGGCAATCACTGCTGGCTTGGCGGCAACGCAAGCAATCATAGCAAACAGGCAGATGGCGAGCTAAAAGGATAATAGAAGTACATTTGTTTATTTTTTTTTTTAATACTCTTTCTTAATGTTAAAAATTTCACAACTTACGAATTTGAACATTTTGTTTATTGTAATTTGTGTAGGGTTAACTACTGCAAGCTGTTGTTATATCGAAACTGATGACACCTCAGCTAAGTTTTAGGCATTTTATACTCTAAAAAATTTCAATGAATATCCATATAAGAACCCCTTGCCAGCTGTTCTAGCTCATCATATGCATAACTATTTTGTGATTCTCATGTTTGTGGCACTAGTCATTACAGCAATTAAAAATTCATAACGCAATCTTACACAAAGTAAATAAACGAATTTAAATAGGTAATGAAAAACTAAATTAAAAAAAAAAAAAACGTAAAAGCACGGCTTGCATTTCGTTTAATTTTTAGCCAATTCTGCCCCTGTCGTCTAAAGTAGCCTACAATGCCGACCAACGCTTTGAGTTTAGAGCCAAAATGTAGAAATTTCAAGGAAAGTTGCATACAAACCAATTGCATGCCTATTGCTATTTACATATATGTACAGCAGCGAACAGAAAAATAGCAGTGGCTATTTTTTTCAGAATTTCAAAAAGAAAATTCTTCTCTTTTTATTTTGGATATTTTAAGAAAGAATGTGTATGCATATTGCAACTGAAATTATGAAAACCAATCTCAAATTTTCGATTTGTTATCGAAGTGTTATAAATTGGCTATAAATAACATATGCTGTAGCTAAATTGTCGATTTTTTTCGACAGTTTATCGGTTTTTTATCGAAATTTCATTGAGTTGTCATCGAACAGTAATGGAATATAATAAATTCAAAGGAAAAGGTGGCTTATGACTCAAAAAAAAATTTTCCACTTTTTTTCTGCTTTCGATAGTTTTTGAGACGCTATTTCACGTGGTGAACTCGAAAGTCCTAACTTGCTTAGAAGTGTTCTGGAGATAATATTTTCATCCACTTGCATTTGACCTTCAGCATGAAACAATGCTTGTAGTTCGTCCTCGTAATTGATACCAACATCATCGAAAGGATCATCATCATTCTCTTCGTTTTCACAGAAATATGTTTGAAAAACCTTGCTAAATTCTTCTTCGACAGATTTTATTCACAAGCGACACACGTCCTACTCGTTCAGCATTGCTTTTAAATCTGAGCACTCACACGATTTTTTTTCGGTCAGAAACTGGTTTCTGCTTTGCATTGAAAAAACATCGCTATTTATATACACACACGAACTTATCTCATTTATGCTCTTTTGCCTTTTTTGGTTGCCTTTTGGGCATGCCGTTTCGAAAATTCGAACAAATCTTACGAATATTTCCAACTTTTAATTTGGAGCTCTGTAAATTTTATTAAGTATGCCGTTTTTCAGCCCAATCAATTTGAGATTCACAAAGTACAAGTAATATGACTCTCTAAAGTTTCATTGATGTTTGACAATGTTTTTTTTTGCGAGGCATGTTTCAGATTTTCTTTCATGTAAGAAAAAACTTTCAACTTCGGAAAAAAAATTCCAAAATCAATGCAAGTTTTAAGAGACCCGTAACTTACACTTTGTTGGACTAAAATTGTTTGGGCTACAAAATGACATGCTCAAAAAAATCAAAAACTTCCAAATAAAAAGTTCGAGGTTTTCGTAGAACTCTCAAGAAATTTTTAAATTTTTTCGGTTCTATTTGTAATTTTGACATCTTTACAGGAGTTATCACACTTATCTTATCCACAATGCATAGAAGTTTTTACTTGATATGTGGACAAAAAAAAGAAAAAGAATTGATTTGACGAAATTTTATAAGAATTTTCACTGCTATTTTTCTGTTCGCTGCTGTATGAATATAATTTTATTTGCATACTGTCGAAATAAAAAATGTAAAAAATAAAAATAAATTATTGTTACATCAACACTTTTATTTTCAGTGCAAAAATATACGTGCTCTGCTTATGTGTCACTAAATCCATTAAGCCAAGTGAACATTTACCAAGACGCAAGCGCACTTCTTTACCAGGGCTGGCGAGCCACAAGTGGTTGTAAACATTAAAAACGGGGTAATATGATATTTGCTGTGTTACGGTTTGGTTAGAAGGACCTCCTATAGGCTGAATAAATAGTGCCATATTTTCCTTGGACCACACTGAAAAACCCTATTAAGAACCAAAACCCTTAGTCATAAAATAACTCCGTACTCTACGCAAATACTTCCAAAATAAAGCCTGGCCATATTCACGACAGCGGCTACAAAGCGACATTTGTCAAATTATTTTTGCACATGTTCTCATGAAGGCCGTTACTTACGGCGCGACAGAGCAGAAGACATCAACCAAGATTGCCGGTGTCGCATGATTAAATCTAATTATATTTTTGACCAGTGGCATCCTGTTTTTTGTCATTAAAAAATTTAATTTCATTTTACGTATTACGTTTTACGATCAGTGGCTGTAATTATTTTTAACTTAAACGATAACTATGCAACTGTCAAATTATTTCTAAAAATTATAATAAGACTATAAGAATCCGATCCACCATTTCGAAGCTATTGTGTTTTAAGAAATGAGTTTCGATAACGGCTCGTAAAACGTAATACTGGTCCAGTTTAAATCCTTCATTTACATGTTTATTTTTTTAAATAATTAACATCTTAATATATAAAAAACACGTGCCACAACATTTTTGGCCGCGATGGAATCCCAAACTACTGAACCGATTTTGAATTTGTTTTGCACCCCATGTGTAGTTTGATCTAACTTGAGAGATAGGATAGGTTATATCTCAGTTTATAGTCGCAATATTATTTTATTGGAAATTTTTTTATTTGTTTATACGTAATAATAAAATGTTACGTATACGCGATTTAGAGGTACTATGACATTTTTTTTAATTCAGGAGAGCCCTTAGTTGTGTAGAGGGTAATTTTCATAACCCTCGGTGACTAGGGTCTCGAGATATAGGCCAAAACGTGGGCCAGTGAATGCCTAGACAGTGTTTATACAATATGGGCAGAGTCAGACGGAAAAAGCTTATTAAAATGTATGCAGATAGGCCAAATTTAGGGCAGGACAACGTCTGCCGGGTCCTCAAGTTTTCTTAGCCATTTTTCATGTTTGCTATAATTTATAATTGTTACTGCCACTTTCAAAGTAATCAAATAGTCAATGCCAATCTTTGGCTTATTGGTCTGTAGCCGCCATGTTCAATGCTATCAGGCTTATATACTGTCACTGACCAGACCTACTTTATGACCATATGATGCAAATTGAAAGGCCCTGTAAGAAAACCGATCATGACGATACAGTTCACTCTCTTTGATGATAAGGCTAGATTTTCTAATCTCGAACAATTTCATAGAAAGATATAAATGAGCAGCTACCAGCATCCAGAACACTTTGTTATATCCCTTACGGGGTTTTTCCCAAGGGTAAGGGACATAAGTTCCCCCTTATTGCTTTGTTTGATTGAAATCTTCATTTTATTATCCACAAGTGTTACTGTAACTCGTAACTGCATTTTGGCATATATTGTAAACATTAATCTCCTTATTAAAAAAATGTAGGTTTATTAATATAATATATTTGGAAGTTTGTATAGATATATAATTTAAAGTGGTTAAATGTTTATGCGGAAAATATGGAAGGTACACGCCGGCCCTGCTCTATACTATGTACTTCGGACTATGTTATAAAAAGGCTATTGAGTAAACATGGTGAATGTGTTCTGCATTTATAATTAGGCAAAATACTATTCATTAGTTCTGAACAATGCTTCTTCTACTGATATGAGTATTACCTACCAATATATATATATGCATACATATACATATACAAGTGGTGAATCCATATTTTGCTAGTGGAGGCGCTTGAGCTCTCCACGTGCAATTACATTAAAACCAAGAGCAATTGATATAAATCGTACCTAAGTATATCAACATACGGTTGCGATAACCAGAAGCCGTTGGGGCAAAAGGCAATTTTTTTCAAAAAATTGGGTGTAGGTGCATTGTTGGTTCATTAGTATAGCAAGTATCATTCTGCTTTGACAGTGCGTTCCGTTCCATTCCACACTCCTCTTAAGATTTATGCTCCCATCTTGTTCCAATTCCAACCTCAATTGTCCATTGTCCAGAGAGTATCGCAACAACATCTTCAGAACGCCTAGACGTAAATTCTCGTTGCATTATGGGTCATATGAGTCCCTGGACTGCACGGACCTCATTCCGCCCTGACACACCGTCACCCAGCTACTAGATAGTCAGCCAACTGTTATTGATGTTGTAGCGATAAAGACACTCCCCCAAGGTTTCCACATTAAGCTACAATGTAATGACTGCACAATTCCTTACATTCTGGATTTCCCTATACCGAGAGAAATCGCCCATATGGAAATCGTGAACACAATAGATCTAACTTAACATTAGAGTCCATCGAGGCATCTTGTTCTTCTTGTTGTAGCAATAAAGACACTCCCCAAAATTTTTCGGGAGTGTTACCGATGTTGATGGTCCTTTTCCGAATATGGATCCCGTGCGCTCTGGTAATAAACACCATTAAGGTAGTAGCCCGACCATCTGAGTAACTATATAATTTGACCACATTAAACTTTCTCCCGCCGTCCCCCCCTTAGTTCCATGAGAAATTTGGGGTCTACAGAGCGTCTCCTGCTAAATACTTATGTGTAAGAGACATTCATATTTGCAACAGGACTCGCCTCGCGTATGTGATGTTGACAGTTGGGTTGCGGAAACTGTGAAGCTACAAAGCTTTTGTATTGCGCTTATCAACCCGTTGATTCTCTGCATCGTGGCCTATTATATTTCATATATTTTTATTAAGTCAAATGGTAACAACCTTATTGACTAGATTACAGTTCATCTTAGTAATAGTTTAACAATTTCAAAATGAAATTTACTGAGACTTCACTCTTCAGCTATAAATAAAAACATTTTGAAAAATTATAATTTTTTTTTATAAAACCAAAACCAGAGTGAAACAAAAGCCAAAGCGAAATATTACCTTGTTTTGAGTTTATTCCTAGAATAAAAATACTAAACGCATTTAGGAGATTATATTAATGAGTTCAGAGAAGCCTTTATGTCAACCTCGTCTGGGTCAAATAAATAAGAAGTATAAGTAAAAAATAATAATATAAACATTAAAACGTGTTTAGAATTTTCATTTGAGATCAATAGGCAGTGACAATAATTGTAAATAATTTCCTCTATTTAGCACAAATATTTAGATATAAATATCAGAATTACGTATTGATTCCATATGCATGCAAATTGTATCGTTATGTGAGTGTGAGCGTATATAAGTACCTACAGAACAATCAGTGGCGGAACAATAGGGTGAAAGGGCTGGCAAAATGCCACGGGCCCCCGACCAAAGAGGGCCCGGGCCAAGATGCCGCGAGCTCAAAAAAATTTTTTTTTACATTGTACCTGAGTATTTAATTTTATTTAAAAAGTATATTTTTATATGATCTGCTTAAGGCAAGTAAAGACTATAATACAATTTCAAATTAATCGTTAAGCATTTCAACCAAACTAAACAAAAAGAAGTTGTTTGGATTTTAAAGATAGACATGTTACACGTGGGAGAAGTTATCGATATGCAAAATTTTTTTGCTTTAAAAGTCCGGGGTGTTGAAGTCCAAAAAGCGCTAACGAAAACATTCAGTGAAATTGCAAATAAAATGAATGAAATTAATCTGTTTCACTGAAAAAAGGGATCGAATACCATAACTTTTTTGTTACTGGTTTTCCATTACAAGATCCTACTTACTATCGATGCAGCCTCCAAAGCACTTCAGTCGAAAGCCACCGATCTCTCAAAAGCCTCGAAAAGTTCGAAAATTTTTCTAGAAGAATTGGAAAGGTATCGACATGAATTTGAAAATTTAAAAATGAAAGCGAATAGTGTAGCAGAAAAATGATCCATCACCCCTGAATTTTCTAAAACTCGCCAGAGAATGGTGAAACGCCATTTCGATTTGCGAAGACGAACGTCTCTAAGATCCGTAAAGTTTGTTCAAAGTGAACATATTTTATCGAATATTATACTCAATATTAACCAAATGAAATCGCGTTTCATTCCAATGAATGAAATTGTTTCAAATTCCAGTGTTTTGCAGCCTTCCACTTTAAAAGTTTTTAAATGACACTGGTCTTTAAAAAGAGCTCTAGAACTTGTTGAAATATATAAAAAACGATATACCTGAATCATTTGCAAGAGAAATTCTCAGTTTTGACTCACTTCCAGAAATAGAAAAATTGTCATTTATTAGAGAACTTGCTGATTTATTAATAAGTACCTGGGCGACCGAGCTTTGCTCGGCAATCTTCGAGTATGCCACATAACATACTTTGTTCTACATGTCATCATTAATCAAACTCTACTTTTTTTATATGTACATATATTATATATTTTTACTTACCAATATTTGATTTCCTTAAAAATAGATTTTAAAAACATATCAAACACTAACCGCAAAATGAACTGGAATGAAAAATTTGAAATGGATAATTCCAGCATATAGTATAAGGGATTGTTATGACAATTAGTGAAATCTAGAACTAAGTTATTTAGGTCGAGTATCTTCATGCGCCGAGTTATTAATTTCAAACATTTTTTTAGTTATACACTATGAAAGTCTCACAATTTTATTACATTCCAAAAACTTTTAAATTTCGCGAATGGCAACTATCAGTTACTTTAATTAAATGTCAACTTACTCCCCGAAGCGCCATCTGTTGGTAAGTAGTTAAATGGTTAGATGTCGTCTTCAAATTGAACATATGCCTCTTGTGTTCAACGGTAGCAAATTACCATGGTGAGATATATTTTTGCTATGGTGAGAAATCTTTCTAATAGTAATCTGTGAGAAATTACAATTATTCATTTCATATTTGCCAAAAATATGCATTTAAATATATTTTGCTAGAATTTGCCACGGTGCCTTGATATTGCATTCCAATTTTATAGCGTGTGTGAAATTACGAAAATTAAGTCGAATCATGTGCAAGATTTTTTTACGAGGATTTTTAACTTTAATGTTCTCCTTTAAAGCTTTAATAGAATACTAGTAAGTAGAGTACTATTTCGTCTAACTACCCCAACCCTAAATCGCAACCCCACTCAAAAACGTCCCTATTGTAATGCAGAGTGAAATACCTTTCGTTTGATACCCATATCGGCATATCTCATGCAATTTTTTTTTTTAATTTCAAATAGGGGGCAACCCTACTCAAAAATGTCCCTATTGTAATGCGGAGTGAAATACCTTTCGTTTGTAATGTTTCGTAATTTCGAATAGGAGGAAACCCTAAATTTCAACCCTGCCAAAAAATGTCCCTATTGTAATGCGGAGTGAAATACCTTTCGTTTGATACCCATATCAGTATATCTAATGCAATTTTTTTTAATTTCGAATAGGTGGCAACCCTAAATGGCAAGCCTACTCCACAATGTCCCTATTGTAATGCGGAGTGAAATACCTTTCGTTTGATACACATATCGGCATATCTCATGCAATTTTTTTTTAATTTCGAATAGGTGGAAACCCTAAATGGCAACCCTACTCAAAAATTTCCCTATTGTAATGCGGAGTGAAATACCTTTCGTTTGATACCCATATCGACATATCTCATGCAATTTTTTTTTTTATTTCGAATAGGTGGAAACCCTAAATGGCAACCCTGCTCAAAAATCTCGCTATTGTAATGCGGAGTGAAATACCTTTCTTTTGATACCCATATCGGCATATCTCATGCAATTTTTTTTTATTTAGAATAAGTGGCAACCCTAAATGACAGCCCTTCTCAAAAATATCCCTATTGTAATGCGGAGTGAAATACCTTTCGTTTGATACCCATATCGACATATCTCATGCAATTTTTTTTTAATTTCGATTAGGTGGCAACCCTAAATGGCAACCCTACTCAAAAATGTCCCTATTTAATGTGAACTGAAATACCTTTCGTTTGATACCCATATCGGCATATCTCATGCAATTTTTTTTTCGAATAGGTGGCAACCTTGTGAAACATTCTGAGTGGCAGCAGAAAGGTAAAAAGTCTTAGAAGGTGATACATTATCTCTGTGCCATATTTCATTTAAATCGGTTGAGCCGTTCCCGAGATCGTTCGGATATACAAAGAAACACGAATTGCTCGTTTAAAGTTATAAGATAAAAAACATTACATATACATATACATTTTTTTTTCTTGAAGTATGCACTGCATTACTTTTTTTCTTACAAGTCCTGTGAGTACAGCTAGTGATGAATGATAACTTTCAAAACCAAAATTAATAAAAACCTACTTTGGAAACTATATGAGACAAGACAGGTGATATAACTTGGCTATTATATTTAATGAAAATTATATAGCTCGATCTTTAAACTTTGATGATGTTATAGACAATTTTGCGGAACAGAAATCTCGAAAAAAATATTTTTCTTAATAAATATCTTATTGACAATAAATTGTTATTTCTATTTCATTGTAATGTATTCAAGACTCCGCATTGGGCTAGCATGGAATAAGAGACCATTCTCCCTTACCTAAGAGAGGAGACCTATGGCCATTAGTGGAACATATACAACGTGTAATTGAGTACGCTAAAATCCTCGAAGTTTATTAAAATTAAATTGAGAACAATGCGACGGGTCCCATCAAAAGAATTTGCCACGAGCCCCAGATGATATAGTTACGCCACTGAGAACAATATTAAAAAAATTCTGATTCTCATTTATACATATTAATTGTATTTTAATCAAATTAAATGTTGTGGGCTGAATGCAAACGGCTGCCGCAGGGCTATTGAGTTTATTGTTTTCATTTTCGAATGTCAGTCGCACGTAAAACGTAGAACGAACAAAACCTTATAAATACTTATAAAAAATGCTTAAGCTTGTAAGTTGTTTACAATTACAAAACCCGCACGAGAGGCATATAAAAATTAAAAATAATAACAGATTAGAACGCCATCAAAAACACAACAATAACATTAAGAAGTTTTTGCAAAACAACCACGCCATCGACGGTGCTATAAACACAACAGAAGAGGAGCAACCTTCACTTGTGCGCTATTTAAAATTTATTGATGATGATCATAATACCACGCAATATGTTAATGATGATACCATTTGTAGTGTTACTGCTGCTACTCTCCCAAGAGAAGCGTGTAGCAGCGATTCCATTGCCGGGAAATTTTGCCGATGCTGCCGAAATGGTCGATGTACCGCCAGAGCATCGTGCGCCACCACCAGGTGCTGCTGCTGCTGCTCCACCGCCACCACCAGGTATACACCTATCCGGATTTGGACCACGTCCACCACCATTCCTTACAGCTGCTGCACCACCAACACACGGCGTCGTATACCCTTCTGTCGCCTTTCGACCGGCATTTGCCCCATACGCAAGCAGCTTCAATGGTCATATTGTGCAACATCAGCGCTTGATTGCCCCGATTGCCGCTTGCCAGATGTGCAAGTGAACGAAAAAAAATTTTTACACAACTCTTCCACAAATTGTTTCGCTGATTCCTCGTTCAGTTGCAGCTGCGAGTTATGCTGTAGCTTCTACTGTGACTCCAGCTGTTGCTCTGACACGCCATCATTATCAGCACGAGCATCGACGCAACCTTCAATATTATCTTCATAGCCCGCACATCAATTGCTAACTGCAACAAAGTCTTGTTGATTCAGTTGTAAAGTGATTGTCTCAGCTCAGCTGATTTCCATAAGTTAGTGGAATTGAAATTTAATAAATTCAAATTGATTTTTGTTATTAAAATGTGCTAACTTTGTAATTTTCGCTATTTTGAGCAGATTTCGGGATATCAGTTTGGCATATATATATATATATATATATATATTAGTTCCAACAAAATAAATAAATATTATGGTTATTGTTGGTAAGCATGTTCTTGTGATTGAACTTTTATGATAAAATGCCGGCAAACCTAAAACACCTAACAAGTTTCCGGCTGAACTTTTTGCTACTGCTTCGGTTAGCTGATTAACTGCGGCTTCCCTCTGTACCAATTGTATGCAGTAATGAAGATTATCTTCAATGTCAAATATACTTTGTGTTATCGGGCGGCAAGAAAGTACAATCTTCTTCGCATGAGCATCCAATCCGATGCATTCACGCTTAAGGTAACGGAAATTAAATGCATCAAAGTACATTTGCACAAGCCAAAGTAGGCTAAACCCAACAGTGCTCTAATATACATGAACCCAAAGACTATTGATAAGCGGCCAGCAATGTTGGCGGAAATGTATTCTTCTTCTTTTGGTAGTTCTTCGCTCCATCCAATAGATCCATTCACTCACTCGTTTTCATCAACCTTCTTTACGGAAGTTCAAGAAAACTTGCACTTTTGATCAAACAGATATGGGTTTTAGTAGCGTTGGCTCGACATTGCATTTGAAAATATGGTTCATGCGGCGTCACGTTACATGCAGTACGTACACTCCATATATTCCGTTGCACTGGAATGTCTGTTATTTCCCAAAAAAACTCGGGGGTTTTCCCGAAAAAGGTCTAAAAGTTCAGTGTAAATCCGTTAAGTTGGTGCCAATTAATAGATCAAGGTGTTCACAACGATTGACCATGGTGAGACTCGAGGCTAACTTAACCTCTGCCCTCTATGTTGTCTGTTGTCTGCTGTTGCTTGACAGCTCCACCACGAGTTCCAAACCCGTCTCATTCGTTGTGGATAAGACAAATGTGATAACCTCTGCATAGAAGTCACAATTAAAAATATAACCGATCACTTGATTTTTAATTGGCTACGGCAGGTTTCATTCTGTATCACTTTCTATTACCCGCTGAAGACAAACGGCTCTATTCGCCGCCTTATTGAACATCCTGCCAAAACGTTAAAAAATTGCCATCTTGAAAATTATGTTAGGAAGTTGACGGATAAGATATCACACTTGCTTTATCCACAATAGACTCGTTTAATATTATATCTCAATCTGACAAGCCCAATTTATATTGAAATCGATTTTCAAAATTTATTAAAAACTCAAAAGATGTGACCAATCTTTTCTGAAATCGGCCAAACAATATGCCTCCAATTTTACAACATAAAATGTTCCTACTCTTATCCACATTGTCAACAACCAATATCTTCCGCAAATCATTACGCAAGATTTTGTCTATCATCTACACACCGAATTGTTTAAACGCAGTCTAAAAACATATTCTTCTTCCGAACAAAAAAGGACACTGCCAGCAAAAGGACATTGGTACAGTAACCGCTTGTTTGTCACTGTTGAAAGACATCAGTGGCACCAATTATTCATTATATTGTGACGAATATTCACATCACTAAGTGATACCCTAATTCGATACTAAGCAGCCACTTGTATGTACGTAAACAAATCAATCATCACTTACACATATACATACAATTCAGCAGAGAGACACTCCCCATCAAACGAAGTAGTACTCACAAATACACACGCATATGGCTATGCGAGAGACTATAAACTAAAAGTATACATGTACATATATGGTTGGTAACCAAGCATGAAGTTCGCGAAGTTACTAGACCTTAGGAGAAATGGGTGGATGAGACAACAGAGAGTATAAAATCAGCGAAAGTTGAGTAATCCGTAAGGAGTTTGATTTAACCTTCATAAGTTCTTCAAAATTATTGACGTTCAAGTTCTTTGGGTCAACTTTGACCCAAGCGGTAACGTTGTGGTATAGAACTAACAAAATGTTGTATAAAACAAAGCATATTATATTTAGCTAAAATTAATAAATATTTTATTCTCTTAACAGCATTTATTTCAATCTTTTTATTTTTGATTTCGCAAAACTAAGCAAGAAAAACATATTTAAATACAGTGTATGGATTTGATCCCATATTTTGCTGGTTATGATGGCATGTATTTTCGGAATGGGCATCTTCCTCTGAATGCTACCAGCTGCTCATCGATTGTTAAATCTTGTGAAGGGTTATAAAGTTTGGGCGACAAGTCAACCCACTGATTCCGCAGTTCACGTATCGGTGCAAACTTGTCTACCATTCTCCGTTGGCTCCGAGTGTCTCTATTGTCGAACCTTATCACTCTTGAAATGACTTTGAACCTTTTCAATGGCATAATTGGGTCTTCCTCTTTCAGGGTGTCATAAACTTTCGGTACTTTCATTATTTGACCGATACACTCCAGCTAACAAAAGTAAACAAATAAATGCGAACATTTCAATCTCGTCGATGCCAGTCCAATCATCACCGAAAATACGTTTCCTTCAATGTTTGTAAATCTCAAAATAGTGCTCATCACAGGAGTTGGGAAGAATAATTGAAAGCTTGACATCTCTTCCTCAGTAATTCTTGAAGAGGCGTGCCGAGTCACACCTGGAATTGTATTGATAACATTTTCCATGGGAGCTCCTCCATATCTATTTTTACAAGGCACCTTTGACTATCTTATTTGTCCGTTTTTTGAAACGAAGTCCGCAGTGAAAATATTTTCGTTATTACTTTGATTATCACTTTCACTATCTGACGACTCAGCGTATTCAATGTTATCTTCACTTTCTGAACAAGATTCCTCTTCGTCTGATACTTCATTCAATAGGATCTCTATTTCACTATCTTTTATTATCTTTGAAGCCATTTTTCTTAGCGTTCAAATTTATTCGCGTTACTCTTTCCGTATTTATTTTACTACTGTATCAGTATTGCAAGCAAACATTTTTAGTTCACTCACAAACCAATAATCTGAGGATTCCCCGATATAAAAACACAAACGCAATAAAAGGAAGCGAGACAAGCATATGTCTATAAGCGTTTATTTTGAATTTATAGATGTTAGAAAAGCGGAAGTTCGCCAAAAAGATTATTGAGCAAAACAAAAATAATAGTTCGTTTACAATTGCTCAAACTTGACCCGAAGACCCTATTTGTAAAAAATTGTATTTCAATAAAAGTAGTAAATATATGAGTTCAAAATCATTAGTATATTTGTGGCTTCTAAAATGAATAAAAGTCATAAAATATGAAAAACTATATCCTCAAACTATTCCGGAAAAAACGATTTTCTTCCTAGATTGGCTCAAATATGACCCGAAGACCTTATTAAGGTTAAACACGCTATTGGTTGTGAAGTTAAGTGTTAGTTTGAAGTAATCTCAAAGTAGTCTAATAAAAACCATTTGGCATTATTGAATATTGGAGTTATTTATTCAACAGTTTAGCGATTCGAACGTTAGAAGAAGGTTTGGAATAAGTGGAATTTCACAAAATTCGTTAAATATTTTCAATAGCTTAATCTCAATTTAGCGATGAGATCGCCGATCAAACATTGTCCTTTTAGGCGAAAGCTGTTTACAATTAGTCAGAACCGGAAACAGGCCAGAGTTCCCCTTCGAGGGAAGTTATCCTTGCATATGAGGTAACGACAAACAATGATGAACTCCTCGAAGAGATGTTCTCATGAATGGGACAATCGATGCACACACAGTATCATATTTCCGATGAGTTATATAGTTTGCGTTTTTAATTATAAAAAAATCTAACCCCGAGCCACAGGAGGGGTGACCCTACATGAGAAACCTTGCGCAAGGTATCTAGGAATCATCCTAGACAGTAAGCTGTCATGGAAGCTCAACGTGGAGGAGAGGGTGAAGAAGGCTTCAACGGCACTTTATGCATGTAAAAGATTGCTGGGGTGTACGTGGGGCTTATCGCCTCCTCTTTCTCATTGGGTTTTTACAGCGATTGTAAGCCCTATCCTATACTATGGAGTTCTTGTTTGGTGGAAAGCCACACAAAAAGCAACCTAACTCGACAGCTGCATTGTATGCCATTCTGCACATTCCACCTGTAGACCTGGCAGCAAAGAACATAGCGTTAACAACTGCAACCAGGCTCGGGGCAGCTTGAGCGCCGACCATACGGCCATAGTAGTATAGCGTCATCAATTACAAGACGAACAGACTACCTCATTCCCTATATGCGCTTCGAGGGCGATCTTAAGGCCACAATAGAGGTAGACGGTTGGCGCAAGGGTGCTCAAATGGCGGAGTAGGCGATACAACCTTAGACTAACAAAGTTGCTTCTATCATTAAAAAGAGAGGACTGTAGACTCATGACGGGTATTCTGACGGGACACTGCCTTCTGCCGTCACATGCCTTTAAGTTAGGCTTGGTCAGTGATAGCAGATGTAGGAAGTGCGGGCTGGAGGAGGAAACGATCGAGCATGTTCTGTGCTCTTGCCCTGCGCTTGTCAGGATAAGACTCCAGTTATTAGGAGTGATACAGCTGCAGATCTAGAAGCAGCAAGTGGCTTAAATCCTGGGAAGCTTCTAGTATTTGCCAAGAGGACGGAGTTAGTTTATAACATAGGTCCTGGTTATTGATAGGGTTTTTCAGTTTGGTCGTTTAAATAAACGTCTGGTAACACTACGGACTTATTCAGTCTATGTGAGGTCCTCATGGACCGGCCAGTTCAACCTAACCTAACCCCGAGCCAGCTCAACTCGTGCTTAAAAAAGAAATAGAAAGATGTAAATCTAATTAGCTCTCTGATTAAGTATAAAAAATTTTCAGATGAGGGTTCATCTGAAAAATGGCATTTCTTCTTATTGTACAAATTTCTTAATAATTTAATGCTCATCTGCGATACTACTATTACAACTACTTTAACATCCCTGAACGGAAAATCTCTAGTTCAAAATTGGTGCGCTTCTAGTGCATGCAGAATGTCTAGTAGATCGCCCTCTATCGCTTTTAACTGGTGAATTTGACATGGCGATATTCTAGACGGTTGAAATTGTCCTCGTTGCATTACTTTTTCTTTAGTCGCGAACTAGATACATATTTCCAGTATAGAACCAATTGGTTTATTAGCACTTTTTCGATAGTTCTAAACTATTGTAAAAATTTACAGTTTAGATCAAGCTTTTTTGTTGATTCTATTTCGTTGTTTCCGAACCCGACTGAAATTGTACATACATATTTGTTACTTGTCTTGTTCTGAACCAGAAATGTTGATCACTAGTTACTGACTTCTCTTTAGGGATATTTTTAAGAAATATTATTCAAAAATATGAGCATCAATTCCAACACTTCGTCGTTTAAAGTTACACATTTTTATTGTTACAAAATAACTCGCGTCTAGCGCCATTGTTGTTATAGAAATTCAAATTAAGGCCTTAGCTTAGGAAAGGCCTATCACGTTCTGTGTTTGTATCCCGCATCCGCCAAAATATGAATACAGCTATAAGAACCAAACAACTAGCAAATCTAGAATTGGCTGGTAAGTTTAGTCCTGGGCACCTGCTGTAATTTTCCGTGAGTTCAGAGCTAATTCTGATGTCTTGAGTTCCTTCCGGGTCGGCCAGATCAGAAAGAACCTTCGACGAACATTAAAGTAGTAGTAAGTAGTAGAGCTGGCAAACAATTGTGTATGGACTGTACCAGCATTTGCGTCTAGCGTGAAACCTGGGACATTATGATCCAATGGGTTCTTAGTGCCAATTTTGCGTAAGAAGTTAACATGAAAACAACGGTAATCATTTTTAATTTTAGATGTGCTCCATTGAATTTTTAATTATTTAAACTACTGTACCCAGTTTTGCTCGTATATGAAAAACCTTTTGTGCCGGAAATAAACTTTGTACACAAAACTTATCCGAGCATTTCTATTTGTGGTATCTGGTACGTTAGATAGATAGATATGTTGTGAAGTTAAGCACTGCCACCTACAGGTCTATTGTGCCCTCATTCTCTTCACAACACCTCGTCAAAATCGTGTTTTCTGAGAAAATCCAGAATCGTTCTCGGCTTCAAAGAGTGTATGTGAGTACTTTTTAATTTTGTTGATCCTAGGATCCTAAGTCTTCCTCTCGCGACTGCATCGCTTTCCATCAGGATGTGTTCTGCAGTCTCATATTCGCAACCACAGAATCGGCAGAGACTACTAGCCTACAGTGACCTGTGAGTATTCCTGTTAAATTTCTAAGGCTGCTTTTTTGGAGGTTAATCATGGCCTTATATCGCTTTGAGTTGTACCCTCCTATTAAGGCCTTTTCCTGCCGAAGTCCTGGTCTTTCTCGCCAGTGTTGTTCTCTAAAGCACGCCTCTTTGCCTGAGCACTTCCCTTATTATGTGTGACGCTATCGGCATGGTGGGCCCGGGTCCTCTTGAGATTTCAGTCGCCGCCAACCTGGCAAGCTCATCCGTTTGCTCGTAGCCATCCACTCCTCTGTGTCCAAGTACCCAGGCTAAAAGGATTGTGTTATTGGCCCCTAGACTTTTTAACCTCTCTACGCACTCAAGGACTGTCGATGATTTACAGAAGATAGTGGAACAAGTGGTATTGACATTTTCGTTCGGGGTTCGAAAATCCCCGCTCCTATGCCCTCCGATGTCTTCGAGCCATCGGTGTACCATATTAAAATGTTTTCAATTCTGGAGGTGTCGCACGAACACTTGTTTCCCAGCTCTATTTTGAAGCGCTTCTCAAATTTAATTAGCTTCCACGTGTCATTCCTGAAGAGTTGGATGAGTGGAATCAACTCCTTCAGCTTCTCCATGTTCCGTGACTATATCACCTTGCGTCTTCCACATCCCTCTTTAGCTATGTTTACGAAAGTACTCCTGACTGCCTGCTCAGTTATTATGTGTAGAGGTGTTAACTCAAGCAGCGCCTCTATTGCCGCCGTCGGGCATGTTCGCATGGTTACCATAGTTGTCCTTGATGCCCACGCAACTGCTCCATACATTATGATAAGTCTCACTTTCATAGTGTACATCCATCTTAGACTCTTAGTGCTGCATCCGCAGGAACTACCTGAAATACGTCTTCACACCATTATGGCTCTTGTGGCCTTTGATATTGTGTTGTCGGCGTGCTTCCTCCATAAGAGCTTAGAGTCGAACGTGACTCCCAAGTATTTCACCTCGGGCGTGTGCTCCAGCTGTTCTCCATCCATTGCGATGTGCCTCATCCCTTCCAGTTTTCTTCTCCTGGTGAAAAGCACTATCTATCTATATACCTTTTATGCTAATTGAACCAGATACATTTAATAAAGACAACCAGTATTCTACGTATCATGCGAAGTCGGCTTCCAACCAATTTAATTCATAAAAAATGTAACAGCTTTTGCGATTTTGGCTGTTGCACAGGAAGCCAGTCATTTCTTTGTACCATTTGAAAGCTCCAAGGTTAATAAAATTCTTATTCTTTCTACTGCTGCTGAGCTCGAATACCGATAGGAATACTTTCTTAGTCGGGGACTCGTTGAACATACGCACAACGTGACCTAGCCAACGAAGCCTCTGTCTGCTTTAAAATGAAAGAATCCAGCTTGTGCAGGTGTAGTTCGACAGGGAAGATATTTCAGTATAATAAGCGTGTAATAAGATAAGCTGGAGACAATTTAACGCCGTTTCTTTCTATTGTGTTTGCTACACTTCTGCATATCCCATTATCTACTGCCATTCAAATAAATAAAAATTCAAACCAATTATAGTCAAAATTTTATGTATATTTATTATTATGCTATTTGAAATGTTTTAAGTGAAGGTACAAGAATTCAACCAAAAAAACTCGTTACATAACTAAATTATAATAACAACTAATCATTAAAATTAAAAATCCTGAACAAGTGTCCAATTTTGTTGCCTTTTCTGCTCATTGTCAATTTGTTATAAGCCCCGAGTCATATTTTTTCAATTATTCGATTGTTTAGAAAGCCACGGTATAGGCAGCATTATAGGGATAATACGAAGCGTACGAAGCAACTGGAGCTGTATAGGCAGCAGTAATAGGTGAGGTGTAAGCGGCAGCTACAGCGGGTGCTGTGTAAGCAGCTGCAACTGGTGCAGTGTAAGCAGCGGCGACGGGAGCGGCTGCAACTGGTGCAGTGTAAGCAGCGGCGACGGGAGCAGCAGCTACAGCAGGTGCTGTGTATGCTGCAGCGACAATGGGTGCTGCAGCAACTCCATTGTAATTACGTGCAATATATTGTGAGCTTTGGGCGGTTACCACACCTGGAGCGCTGTAAGCAATCACAGCTGGTTTAGCTGAAGTGGCGGCGATTAAAGCGAGTACAGTGTAAAGGACACACTGTAAAAGAAAATATATTATTAGAATAATCACCCAACAAATGACATAAAACCAATCTATATTTACCAATTTGAACATATTGAAGTTGAGTTTCTTTTTTTTTTTTTTTGGTTCACTGCAAAAGTTATTAACTAGCGAAGTGCTGGAAATGTACTACGATTCTACATAAAAAATTTAACCAATTTATATACCAAAGTAAAAAGCTATTTGCTATAACAAAATAATCAAGTTCAATTGCCCGCCAAAATATTTAAATCACTGATTTCGACTTTATTCGACCTGATTTACATATACAAACATTTACACATGTTTATAGCAAAATTTGCGCGCATATCATACATACATTCTTGAAATATCAATTATTTGAATGCACCGTTTATTTTTGCGCGTTTAAAATATTTTGCATATTAACTTTAATTTAATTTGCCAATTTTTTTGCTTTTGTTTTAAAGGGTATTATTCTTGCTACTTGATTTTGCAGCACACGATTTTGACGCCAATACATACAAAACTGATTTTTTGTATCAAAAATTCCTTCATCAGTTAACAATGAGTTGCCTCAACGACAAAGGAACGCACAGTGGGCCATACACATCACGTTCTAGAACAAAAACTTGTATCTTACTTCAAATCACACACTAATGATTATTTTGATAAAAAAATGTTACATGCAGACATATTAAATGATGTCGATGAGGAGATGGCATACACGGGGCCCTCTCCGAGGTGGCTGTACAATATGGTGATCAAGCTTCTTCTATGACGCTCTGGTCTGATGAAGAGCAGAAGACACTTCTCCTACGGTCAAAAAGGTTGGAAGCAATGCATAGAGATATAAGCTTGCAAATTTCGAGCAATTAAGCAATATTATCGACTATGACTCCATCCCTGGCAAGACAGATGTCTGTACGCCGGCTGGCGTTCTAGTGCCGCATTCATCATTCATATGCCATTAGATTGGTGTTGGACTGGAAGCGATAAGTGTTGCTATGAAAGAAAGATTTTCCTATGGAAAGTCGTAAACATTTTCACAGTTCCATAAACGGCTAAAGCTTGTAAAATATATGAAAATAAAAATTTATTATAGCCTAGCAATACTTATAGCCAGTGCTGTTGAAAAAATTTTATGTTGAAGCGAAGAGGATAAATACAATAAGAGCCGTCACTCGTTATTTTTTAGGCATTTACTCGATGTATACTGACAGGTAGTCGCTACTTTTTTTTTTGGGCGAGATGTTTATAAATGTCTTCTATACGGGGTATTTCATCCCATTTCGACCAATTTTGAACCCGACCCCTTTAGAATTGGGTGAAAGTTTTTCTTCTTTTTCTAGCTTACGAAAGACGTTTTTCAGAATTTTTTCAAATTTTTTATCCAACTCAAAAAAAGTTATGAATTTTTAAAAAAAATCGTTTTTGTTTTCAAAATGCTATAACTTTTTCAAAAATTGACCGTTGGGATCAAAAAAATTTTTAAAGTTTTTTTTTTTCAATTAAATAAAAAGAAATAAAAATAATCGGCCCATTCCGGGATTAGTGGGGATGATTGCAGAATTGATTGAAGTTTTTTATGAGAAAAAAAAAAAAATGGCGAAATTCGAAAAATCTCGAAAAGCTGAAAAATTACAAAAAAAAAAACTTTAAACATTTTTTTCCGAAAAGTACATTTAAAAACAAATTTTAAAAAAAAAAAAAGATCCCAAACGGTCAATTTTTTAAAAAGTTATAGCATTTTGAAAACAAAAACGGTGTTTTTTTTTAAATTCATAACTTTTTTTGAGTTGGATGAAAAAAATTTAAAAAATTCTGAAAAACGTCTTTCGTAAAGAAAAAGAAGAAAAACTTTCAGCCAATTTTAAAGGGGTCAGGTTCAAAATTGGTCGAAAGGGGATGGAATACCCCATACATTTTCGTGGGATATTTGTGTTTATTTTTCGACTGTATTTAATTAATTTATTTAATTATCTTTCCAAAAATCACAGTTGCACAAGGGGCCTACACGGCATGGATAAATGCCAGACAATTAAAAATGTCCCTCTCAGAAAATATTCGGCATCAATTTTCTAAATTTCCAGCGAGATACTCGCCACAAAATAACGAGTGACGGCTCTTATTGTATTTATCCTCTTTGGTTGAAGTGTAAGCCACAATACATGTATAAAATTATATACACACTAACTCTTTTCATAAGCTTTTATTTAGTTTCACTTGGCTGTTGTCTGTAATCAAATCTTGCAAGTTATATTTGATACACTTCCCGGTGTCCGATTGAGCTGAAATTTTGCACGCATGTATAACTCCGATGACAATCCAATATTGCTTTGCGATAATTCGATAAATGAATCGATAACAGAGTTATCGGTAAAGATTTGTGCTCACAAGCAATAAAATCCTAAGTCCCAGACAAACTCGGCCTAGCTACAGCGGTACCTATCCGTGGAATCTGAGACTTGGTGATTGTTGCTTGAAACCATAGGTATTTATATTGCATATTAAAGAACTGCGAGAACCACGGACTCGAACCGCTGTAGCAATTCCATACCATTACTACGCGGGTATGGGATTCACCAGGCCATTTTATATGAGAAAATTTTCTTACCACATGGTGAATTCCACCCTTATTTCCCTGTTCTTTGTTTAGAGGGATGGTGAATAACCTACAGCGGTAACTTCGCTTTATTTGTGTATACAACGAACGTAGAAGTTAGGCTGTTATCGCTAAATGTTATATACTTTTCTGCGCACTTGATTTTGTTATACGGATTTTTGGCGATGGAATTTTAGCTAAGCGAAACTTGGAATTTTATTTTAAACAGATTTAACCCACAAAGTAGAGATCTGCAATGAGTAGTTGTAAACTGAACGCCACATAGGCAAAGTCACAATAACATATGATTTTAAGTTAGTCAACACTGTTTGACACAATTTTATATGTGCTCTCTGTCAAAAATGCTTCAACTAACTTAGTCACATTTTGTTTCGATTATGAATATGCCCAATATATTCGGATCATGATATAAAAAATTGTGTACTCATACTCAGTCAGAGTTAATTAAACGGAGCGATTCGTAGCAGTAATTTGGTTGAGAGTCCTTTTCATCCTGACAGCGCGTTAGCGTTGAACGCGAAAGATCTGACAACCGAAGATGCTGATATCCGAAGTGAAGCCAATTTTGGCAAACATATACGATATGTTTTCTCGAAAATCTTTATATTCAGATGTATGTATGTATTTAACGTTTTGTTGTTGCAAGAATACGTGAACATGTATATGCACATATATAAAAATTCATTTTAATGAGTTGAACAAAGCATGGGGCGCATTCCAAAAGCGCAACTGCTGGTGAAGTTGATTAGTGATAACTTTTAGGAACGCACAGTTGCAACTTTACGACAAATTAGTGAGCACAAAAATTTTCCGCTCCATTCACTCAATGTTTTTATCGGTTGGTTGTTGACAGTTGGCTCAACATATCGTTTCAAAAGCACAATTTCTCTCACTCAGCTGATAACTGATTAGTTGAGCTAGCAGCCGCGCTTTGAAATTCACCCAGCAAAGCTAACTTTTGCCTCGTATTTCAATTAAAATTTCATACGAAAGCAGACCAAACACGAGAATAGTTCGTGGGAGACCGTTTTCGCTTGTATCCATATGCATCATTGCTTATACTTACACATCAGTTTTTCTATGTAAACGAATATATCAGGCTAGCTGCGCATGGTTGCTTTATACGTATTCATACTCAAAGTGTTGCGGATATATTAGAGTATCAAAAAAGTTGCCTGATGCCGATCTTTGCCACAGAGAAAATTTGTTGGTTATGAATGTGGATTTTTTTTATATTTATTAGTAGTATTTATGACTCAATGCCAAGGGTAGCACGTACCGAGCGCTGAATGATATGAAGGTGTATAAAAATTTCATATCGCTAACGTTGCGCCTCAGGGTACAAGGGCGAACCCTGTTGTACTGAAGCCCTTATACCTCTACAATGAACCTCTGGGGGGATGGACGGTTTTTGTCTTATACTCGTGGCAACAAAATGAACAAAAATAAAATTAAAGAAAAAAAACTTTTTTAAAAATAAGCTTTTATTATTGGTTAATAAAATTGACTAAAAAATAAAAAATAAAATTAAAGAAAAAAAAATTTTTAAATAACCTTTTATTATTGGTTAATAAAATTAACTAAAAAGTTAATAAAAATAAAGAAAAAAAAAACTTTCTTAAAAATAAGCTTTTATTATTGGTGAATAAAATTAACTAAAAAGTAGAAAATAAATTGACTGTAAAGAAATATAACACTTTATAAGTTCATTGTAACCTTTAACGATAATTAGGCTTCTTCGTCTGCGACAAAAAATTCCATATTGTACATAATTATATATTTTTTACATTAAAACTTTACACCTAAATTATTAAATCTTAAAGTTTATATCACAGTCTTAATTGTTATAATAAAAGCGTATTACATTGTGACAGCAAGAAAAGGAAGTCCTAAATGTTCTTAATTATACCATCAAAATTTAACACGCTTTTATTAGAACAATTAAGACTGTGATATAAACTTTAAGATTTAATAATTTAGGTGTAAAGTTTTAATGTAAAAAATATATAATTATGTACAATATGGAATTTTTTGTCGCAGACGAAGAAGCCTAATTATCGTTAAAGGTTACAATGAACTTATAAAGTGTTATATTTCTTTACAGTCAATTTATTTTTTACTTTTTAGTTAATTTTATTAACCAATAAAAAAAGTTTATTTTTAAAAAAGTTTTTTTCTTTAATTTTAATTACTTTTTTTTCTTTAATTTTATTTCCTTTTTAATTAGTTTTATTAACCAATAATAAAAGCTCATTTCTAAACACGTTTTTTCCTTTAATTTTATTTAAATTGAAATTAAATTTATTTTAAATCTTTGGAGTCCCCTTAATGAACATAGGAATTAAAATATTTCTCAGTGCTACAATATTTTTGAAAAATTGTTTGTTTTCAACTTGTTATTTTAAATTCAAATATCATACCGAAGCGCCTTGGTTTTATATGGAAGTACTTTTCTTTGCACTTTTTTATGAAATTCTGGCATTTTCATATGAACCGAATTTATATGTGTGGGCATATGGGAGTGCCAAGAAATTTTTATTTTTATATTAATCCCCGTAAGCAGAGAAATGTATCTCCAGGTAATAGCTATAGCTCCGCATCAGCACCAGAAGGAAGGAGTCCTCCTCAAAAGTAAAAAACTCGCTGCGTTGGAGGTTTACCTTGATTCGCAGTACGAGAAATTTTTTCGATATCTGTGTCGGTATATTCACCTGCTCAAGCTGAATCATTACCACCATTTAAAACAGTGCTAGTGCCTTGGCTAAGTAGGCTTGGAACAATTTCTCTTAGCTTTTTGAAGAACGCGTATTTTTTTGCACCATTATATTCATTTGAAATATCAAAGCGGTTTATTTACTTTGTTTCAAATCATGCTGATCATGACAGCAAGCAGTTCCCTTTCTACATACCTTCACCTTTCAATATACATCTACCCATAGGAACTGATGCGTGCAAATAGTGGCACAGTTAGGGACTGCCTTGTCAATTTGCTTACACCAGCGGGAAAATCGCTGTCACAGCGTAGGATGCACTTGCCTCTAAGATAGGCGGAACTCTCGTTATCACCAAAAAGTACCAATTTTTTCCCTTCCCTTTGCAGAGAAATTTTTCAGCCCCAGCTCTTTTCTGCCTTTCCTTTATTCCTTTAGCCTATTCGTCCTCAAAACGATTGTTGCATAAAGGTTTGCCTGGATTTGTTATCGGGAATTCGTTTATAAGCGAATAAAAATCGATCAGTTATCAATGTGTAACGGTCTCATCACGAAAGGTAACTTTCTTGGCTGATTTGATCGATGGCGGCTACCAAGCGCTTCCCATGGCAGCCGGTTATATGTACCCGAGCGACTCGGGATTTTTTTCCCGGCCAAGGGCTGTCATTTCAGTATAAACACATTTAATTTTTGCGTCCCTCCCACAAATTGTTATCCTCGTAGCAGCTTCTTGCAGCTGGACTGCTCCATACCCTCCTGCTCCGGGAAGGTATTGAACCTAACCCCGGTCCCAGGCTGTGGTTCTGCTGCATACGTCGAAAAAGGATTTATCTCAGACGGTCATACTCTTGCCAGAGTCTCAAGTGTAAAATATGGTTGCATCGCTCGTGCTGTTATGGGTTAGAACCCAACGTTCATCGCCTCCGAAATTTCTATAAAACCTCTGTGGCTCCCTGCTGTTCACGTCAAAGTACGTCCCGCGGTTCACTCTCAAATGTACCTCCGCCACCTTCTAGCAGCGACGCTGCTCAGTAGGTCACATCAACTGTCCGCTATTGCTCGCGCCAAATGGCGCTTCCAATTAACGCGGCCGCTAAAATTCATCACTACAATCTACGTAGCATGGACAGTAGCAATGCCGAGCAGCAGATTTTACCCCCGTCCCTCTGCTCGCTTAATGACACTCGTACTCGCGTAAGAAGGAGCCTTCAACTCCTTGTTCCCCACACCGTGTTTACGGTATGCCAGCTCAGAATATTTACGACAGTGGCATCGGTCCAATGCAGTTCATGCTTTGGCCTATGTCACCTTCATAGATGCTCTGGGCTTAGAAAAGGCAACCGTTCGACCGGTACAATCGTTGCACCTTGTGCCAAAACACTATTACCAACTCATTGACACCAGGTACCCCAGCAGCAATCGGACAGCACCACCGCCCATCTCTAAATAAAGCGCTGGAGTATTCTAAGTACTCTCTGGTAATTCGTTCATCTGTTTCCTTCGTTTCCAGGGTCCAGCTCTATGTGCTTGTAGCGCTTACGTAGTCAAATAGTTCCTGACTTTGTGATTAAAAAAAAAGTTCAATTGTGAAATTGGTTGCCGGCATTGGTAATAGTAATTTTCATTTTAATTAAACGCAAATAATTTGATTCACTGTAATCTAAGGTGAAGCGCATTCATAAACAAGCGGCAATGAATTGGGTACATTTGAAATTAAGTCAGTCAGTTTGTTATTGCCGGCAAACGTGTTCGCCAATATAAATTAACCAGTCAACTACGAAATGAAATAATGAGCCCCCTCCAAATTAATCACACTCGTGTGAGTGCCTGATGTTAATGAGATGGCTTGACCTATGGTCGCAATAACGAGAAAACAAAGTTCTCTGTGTACTAGATAAAATGTATATATATGTATGCAACACATGTACAACATGCGTGCGTGCATTTTTAAGCAAAACGAAACGCCATAGCAACTCCCATCCAATGCCGACTCCTGAACATCGTCTCAATGTTACTTTAGTTGTGAAAAAAATAAATAAAAAATTTACATAGAATGCAAAAAAGTTGATTGAAATACAAGGCGTGTTTAGCAGAACATGCGGCACATCCGCAACGTACAAGAGATTTTGATGGCCAAAAAAACAGATTTTCAGTTTTATCAAGAACCATTTTCATAGACTGCGTAAATTTAAAGAACTGTCATCAGCTAAATTTGTACAAAAAAATTTTTTAAATTATATGGAAGGTCGGCGAAATATTTGCAGCCATAACAAATGCCATGCTTTTGCTTTCGCTCAACTAGCCTTGACATGAAACATTCTGATGGAAAATATATAATTTTTTTCTTTAAATTTATTAAATTATTTTATAAGCTCGAGGCCTAATCCAAATAAAACACAGTGTTATACTTTGTTCTGTTCTTCTTTATTTAGTTCAAGCAAGCGCCGTTATCCCTGTCTTTAATAACTGAAGCCAGTTGGCAACGCCAAAACAGCGCAAGTCCTTCTTAACTTTACTTTTCCAATAAGACTCGGGCATACAATTTCCTCTGCTAGTAACACTTTTCTATCAGGAGTTTCTATACATCCCTGTAAACATCGACTACCGAAACTTCTAATACAGTCATAACAATTTCAAAAACACTAACACCAATAAACCGAAAGTAAATAAGCATTTGGTAAAATTCCTGTGGGCCTCCTTTATAATAACCAATTTAATTAGTTCTGAGTAGTTTCCACGTATAATCAAACTTTAAATACCACCTTAAATTAAAGTTATGGTTTTTATCTCTTATTAATACTATATGGGAATAGGATTATTTTTCAAGTAATTTCTTAATAAATTCCGAGTATTTTCGAATAAATATGCATGTGTAAAACTAAAGTAGGTTGTATGAATATGATCGAATGATCTTTCAAGTTTTTGAATTTATAATCAATTTCGTGCGATGTACATCAATGTAAACCAATGATCCGCATTATCTAAGAGAACTCCATTTCAGGAAAATGGTAAACATACATATATTTTATAAGATATATTTAGATCAACTTGTTACCGAAACTTTTTGATCTTTCAGGGGACCAGTAATAATAACTTACACGGTGGCCATAAGTTATTAGATACATTTTATATCATTTATATTTAAACCTACGATTGTAACCTTAAAAACCATAAATATAAATAAAAACTACATAAGTTAAATATGGCGTTTAACTTGGAAAGAGTTCCTAACAAATACCGTTACTGGCAAGGAAAATATCAGTAGTCTATTGGTACATAATTATTTTTTATATATAATTTTCAGGGAGAATACCAATACCTTCCTTTATATTTTAGGGAAAACTATCCCAAAGTTACAGATTAACTATTTGAAACATACTTGGTACTTATGTTACAAGTAACTACCTCGGAAACTACAGGCATATTTTCATGTAGGCTGCCAAAAACCGTCTCCTTAATGCTCACGGATATAATACCCGAAAAATTTAAAAAAAACTACTACTGGTATACTCCAGTTTTGGTATTTCGTATTGTACTGAAATAAATTCACACGTACATCAAGTATATAGGGTAATTCTATCCCAACGCAAAATCTGTTTAACGGAAGAACTACTGGTAAATTATCTGATAACTACCCAATAAATACCACAAGTATGCAGTGAAATTCATTCATATAGTGTAGTCTAGCTAGCTAAACCGCTACATTTGTTGCAGTTGTCCACATTTGCATAAAACTCATTTAGCTCACTATTATATTTGATCGAAAGCTCCATAAATCATCAAGAGAACTTTTCACTTGAGACCTCCAACCTTACATAGAGGAAGTAACATAAGAAGTAGTAATAAAACTAGGCGTGAGTACCAAGTACTCGTCAAATTCGATGTGTAAACATGCAGGGTAGCTAAGCGTGGGGCAGTTGAGGGCGAGCAATTTAATGTGAGTTGTAAGGGAGTAATTTGATGTGCTTGTAGGCGTATGAGTCGTGGCACAGTGGATGACGTACCCGATTAAACCGTTTGGGGTTGCAGGTTCCAAAGCTCATTGCAACCAACCATTTTTTAAATTTTTTTTTTTTTAATGTATTTAATTTTATAAGCTTATTATTTTTAATTTTATTTATGGTGTATTTAAAACACGGGCCGACGCAAAGCATCGGCACACCTTTATTTATTTAATTTTTTATTTTAATGTATTCAATTTATTAAGTGGTGCCTTTAAAACATGGGACGATGCAAAGCACCTTTATTTATTTAATTTGGGCGAGCATAGGGAACTCTGAGGTTTCGCTCTAATGAGCCACCTCATCTTCTATTTGAAGACCCCTTAAAAAATGTGATGTGGGGGCGAGCACTGGGCTCTGAGGTATTGGCACCCCATCTTCTACTCGAAGAACCTCTATGTATTTAATTTGGGGCGAGATAGGGAACTCTGAGGATTCGCTCTAATGAGCCACCTCATCTTCTATTTGAAGACCCCTTTCAAAATGTGATATGGAGGCGAGCACTGGGCTCTGAGGTATTGGTACCCCATCTTCTACTCGAACTACCTCTATGTATTTAATTTGGGGCGAGCATAGAGAACTCTGAGGTTTCACTCTAATGAGCCACCTCATCTTCTATTTGAAGACCCCTTTCAAAATGTGATGTGAAGGCGAGCACTGGGCTCTGAGGTATTGGCACCCCATCTTCTACTCGAAGAACCTCTATTTATTTAATTTGGGGCGAGCATAGGGAACTCTGAGGTTTCGCTCTAATGAGCAACCTCATCTTCTATTTGAAGACCCCTTTCAAAATGTGATGTGGAGGCGAGCACTGGGCTCTGAGGTATTGGCACCCCATCTTCTACTCGAAGAACCTCCATTTATTTAAAAACTAAAACTATGTCTTTAGAATATTTCATAAGCCGGATGAGAATTTCAGCGCTTATGAAACAAACGAAAGAAAAAAACTCATAGTTTAAGTCGCTTAAATACAGGGTTTTGACTGGAAACTAATTTTTTAAGAAAACTAGGGTTCGAATAAGGGTTTTAGTTGACTCACAACAGAAGTATCTTTACCAGAGATAAATACTTTCATATTTTTAGAGAAGAGATCCATCGGCTTATTATTGGTAACAACACATATGGCTTATTATCGATAACGAATAATTATCGTCGACTTATCGGTTTGTTATTGCAATGTCATCGGCTTCTTATCGTCGTTATGAAATCGATAATAAACTGGTAAGATCCCTAAAATAAATCGGCAACTTATCGGTAATAAATCAAAACATGTTTTATATCGAAATGGATAACTTTTCAATATCACGCCGAAAACAAATTGGTAGATCTCCGAAAGCCAGCATAAACGTTTAATAAAAAAATTGATATACATTTAATAATATTTCGATGACCTTTTCTGTAAGTTATCGGTAACATTTTGATAACAATCCTATAACAAATCGATGATATATTGATAAAGTATATATAATTTTTCGATCATAAATCCAAAATTTTCGATAGTAAACGGATAACTCTCAGATTAAAACTCGACTTAATTTAACTATTTTTATTTCATTTAATTCAATTTAATTGTATTTCGTTTTATATTTTTATTTTATATTATTTTATATTATTTTAATTTACTTTGTTTTATTAATATAGTTGAATAAATACAAAATGTTCTTCAGAGATAAAGGCTTTTCCTTTATGATGCCTAAAACAGTCCTTAATGTTATCTCTGAAAATAAAAACGTAAGGCGCGATAACCTCCGAAGAGATCCAAGGCCGAGCTTCTCTTCCAATTTGCGTCATGCTCCTGTTGATTTTCCCTACAAATTGGCCGGACGGGACCTACATGTTTTATGACGTTTCCGAACGGCATCTGCAAGGCAGATGAGTTTTCACTAAGAGCTTTTCATGGCAGAAATACACCAGGAGCGCTTGCCAAACACTCCGAGGGGCGACCCCGCTTAGAAAAATTGTCTTCTAATTGAAAAACCTTATTTCTGAAATTTTGGTGTTGCTTTGCACGTCGGGTGAACCCAGGGCATACGGTGTGGTAGGCGGAGCACGCTACCATCACACTACGGTGGTCGCCAAAAAAAACATATTGTAATTATTCAACCTTTGAGAAATTTCCACCGTTGCTTATTGCGCTATTTCACCCAACTCTCCTGCCTCAATCTCCTTCGTTTAATGCTAACCCGAAACTTTTGCTGTTGACAATCGGGTTGTAGACGTATCATAAGCCAATTTTGTGTGCGTGAAGGGAAATCTTTTCCAACCGATGATGGAAAATCCCAAGTTATATGTTTCTCAAATTGCAAACAAGTTGGAAATAAATATTTGAGAGGAGTTTGAGAAACCTTTTAGAAATAACAATCAACGCCGAAAATCAAAATAAAAACTAATTACTTGACTCAGTGATTTTGCATATAAACTTCTGATTCTAATCCAGTTACCAAAATCTTTGCCAGTCTTTTAGAAGTTTTTTCTTTGATATTCCTACATTTCTTTAAGAATCTGTGTAAACAAAGATATATTTTCGCTGTAAAAATGTTTCTAGCTCGTTCCAAACGTATGTATACAAAAAAGTGATTATCACTAAGTAAAATGTGACTTATGTAAACAACACTAGCTGAGTTCCAATGAACATTGATCCAGATGCCGCTAAAAATTTAACTTTCAAATTAAATAACAACGTTGTGATCATGATATATATCTGAATCAATTTCGGATCCACAGAGTAGCTCTATTGATTTCGTTTTTTACGATCGATTTTTGACAGCTAACACTTTTTACTTAGTAGCACTTACAGACATACGCACTAGGGTTTCCGATATTAAGCAAATTTTCCAATTCACCCTACATTCATGTAAAACCAAGCTTATAAAATTTTCACATCTTCCATTTCACAAAAAAAATATGAAAAATACAAGAACCACAACAAAGTGGGAAATTGTTTTCAGCGCATAACTCCTGGCCGAATTAAAATGGTTAATATTAGCCTTTAGACGATTGTTACTACCTTCAAAGCGCGTCTTGACATTTTTAGCATTATATAGCTGCCGACTCCGGTTGACACCTCTACTGATATTTTTAGCATAGTTTAAACTTCCAACGCTGGTTGCCAATTATGTATTAGTATTCAATTTTATAAAATTTTTTTTTTTTTTTTTTTTTTTTTTTTGTAAGTGAATAATTCCATATAATTTTATACAGGTAAGGTATCGCATTGGGGACATAGTTTAAAGAACTAAGAATAATATTTATTAACTAAGGGTTGAAACGGGGAAAAATTTAAATAACGGCCACCCTGTTATGTGTACTTGTTGAACGTTCCCACCTATAATAGCAGTTGAAGTTCCAGTGAAATTTGAATACGATTATTATGATGTCCGCACATTACAACATGTTTAAGTTTTGGTGATTCGACGGCGAATAGTTTTTTTTTTTTTTTTGTTATAATTATATTATTTGTTATTTAAGGGGACTGCGTGTTATTTTACAGAGAGAGGTCGCTATGTTCCTGTTACACCTTGTATGTATTCATTGGGGGCGAACACTGGGGGCTCTAAGGTATTGGCTGCGGGTTGAGCCACCTTATTTTGCTTTGAGATTTAAAATTTAAAATATGTCTTTAGGATATTCCACTAACCAGTTGAGAATTACAATCGCACTCAAAAGCTAATGGAACAAACGAAATAAAAATGCTCATAGTTTAAGTCACTTAAACACAACACAACCTTGAGGATTCGTTCCATTCCACTCAGCTGACTCAAAGGAATTTGATTTCAAATGGGTGTTTAATTTTTTTTTTTTTTCAAAATTAACATCTTTCTTAAATGAATTTAAGAATTTAATTTTATTAACATCATAACTAGTTTTGAGCTTAAACACTAAAAACACATACTACATATTCTTTGGTTTGACTAAAGATACCCTCCCTTTCCCTGCGCAGCACCAACAACTCAATGCTCCATATTTGAATTCACAGTTGCGCTCGAGTGAAAAACTATGCTCGCGCCACGTCTTGTAAAATAGTCACGCCTCTTGATTTTCCACGCATAAACTACCACAACACCTATCAATAGAACAATCATCGACAACAAAGCGATTTTCATCAACAACAAATAAATCTCCAAGCGTTGTTCGTGCAAACGTAAATTATTCATTGATTGTTGCAACACTTTTTGCAATGTATTCATATCGTTCAGCTCATGCTCGACTTCCAAGAGGGTTGCTGGCGTATTACTAATACAGGAGACATCACGTATGTGAGCACGTTCGAAAGTGCTCTCTTCAGGCTCTATGTGCAGCATCACTGACGTCGAAAGTTGTGGTGGTACAAGTAATGTATGCAGATAAGTACAATTAAAACGATTACGTGAAACACCCAGTTTGGAGAGATTTGGGAATGCATAAGAGAACCCGCCTTTACCCTGCACTTCAGTCAAATTATTACCATCCACAAATAGAAAACGTAAATTCGATAAATATGGCACAAAAATATCCAAATTTAATGCAGTTAAATTGTTGTAAGATAAATCCAAACTCTCCAAACTGACTTGTTTGGAGAGCATGCCAAATGTGAGTTGACGCAGACCAGTTGCACGCAAAGAGAGCATACGTAAACGCTTCAAACGATCGAATGTTGTTATATTCACAGGTCCTATTGGATTATTTGATAGATCGAGTTGCAATAGACCGGTAATGTTTGTAATACTCGTTATGTCACTAAGATTATTCGAGCCGAGTAGTAACGTCTCGAGAAACAGGGTGTTAATCATTTGTATATCTGTGATGCGATTATGATCGGCGCGCACATATTTTGTGCCATTAACAGAAATACGTGTCAAATTATTGTAATCTACTTGCAGTTGCGTTAAAATACTTTTATTACCCAATTCGAATTCAGTTAAATTATTCGAAGTTAAAAGCAAACTCTCCAAACCAAAAGCTGCTTGAAAGCTATCAGAATGCACGCGATGTATGTTGTTGTACGAGAGATTAACATCATTCAAACGACGCAAACGATTAAACACTTCAGGTTCAACATATTCCAAAAGATTATTATTTATTGCTATCGCTTCCAAATATTGATTCTCCAACAACAAATCCTTTGGTAGTTCACGTATAAAATTAAATGACAACTGCAATTTATCCAAACTACTCAAACCTTTAAAAGCATTTTCATTAAGCAACGCAATTTGATTATGACTCAAATCGAGTCGCATCAAATTGCCAGCGCCCATAAAAACGGATGTTGTTATTTGTGTTATATTGTTGTTGCTCATATTAAGTACAGTCAAATTTGCTGCTGCCCCAAATGTATTACGCGGCACATCTAAAATTTCCGTAAATGAAACATCGAGCGTTTTTAGGCAAGCGAAAACATCGAATAACTTGAATGGTACATACAATAAACGTGAATCGTAGAATTTCATAAATTTCGTATTATTTGCTTTAGCATATTTTTGTATTTTCACAAGTTGACTATGTGAAACTACGAAACCGGAAACCGTACAATATGCCTCACTTGCAAGGTTATCGTACATTCTTTCGAATTCATCACATTTCAATGTAATGTCCTCTGCTCCATTGACGAAGGTTGGTTTGAAAAATAAACCATTAGTTGCTAGCACAAGGATAATTAACCGATTTAGTTTTAATTTTACTATTCGCGTCATTTCGTCATAAGGCGTACATACAAACTTTAGCGGCGGAGGCAGTAAGCTAACTAAAAATCTATAATTGAACTAAAAGCTAAAGCCAGATCGGAGTCTGTAGTTTTGCAAGCAATCAAGGAAGTGGTTGCAAGTTTGCCGATATGCACATTCGTACATATATATTATCAGGGTAACCCTGTAGTAAAACCAACTAACAAACGCAACAAGAAGATTGTGTGAACGCGAGTTGAACAGAGAAGCGAGACGCGCTTTGCAGAAACAAGAAGAGTCAGAGAGGTTGTTGTCACCAAGAATAATCCCCGTAAATTTTCCAAAAAAAATCCGGTGACAGAGATAAGATTTTAAGCCCGGGGTAAATTCTTGTAAAAACGAAAGCGGCGATCTGGTAAGCGATGCTCAAATGATGCCTAGGTTACAGAGATAACACTTAACGGTGCTCCTAAATGGAGAGAGCAATAAAACGGCCTGGGAAGATCATGAATCCGAGTCCGCAATCGATGACGATGGAATTTTCGTCCCGCACCTAGCTTGGACGAAGTGAGAGTATCCATAAATAAATGAAAAATGAATATTATACGACTTTAGGCCGAGTTTCTATCATGCTACTTTTAGTTCTTCCTACAAATTGTCGGAATGGGACTTACGTGTTTAATGTCGACACAAAGGATATCTGCTAGGCAGATGCGTCCACGGTTGCCACCTTGGGTGCATTTGGACCAAAAATGGTCCCTTCCAACCCCATTTAGTCCACTGGTCCATTTTCTTCAATTTTGGTCCTTTTTAAGCAGTTGCCACGATTTTGGTACTTTTCTTTCATTTTCACTCAGGTAAAAATTCACAATATTGCCCAAAAAATTTGCAGCACATTCGTTAATCCACATATAATTTTGAATTTACTTGAATCGATTTCTCACCACAAAAAATTGCTCAGTCAATAAAAATGTACGAGAACAGTGACATTTCACCTAGGAAATAATTTAGGCGAGGCATTAAAAAGTGTTGGCAACCACACTGTCGTTAATTGTTGATGAAACAGCCGACTTATGAAAAAAACTCTTGTTTAATATTTTTAATAATAATGACTAGAAATTTCCATCGGTTATTAAATACTTAGTGAAAGATTTTTGTCACAAGTAGAGCTAAAAGTATGTATTTCAAATGCACTTGCGCCTCTAAGAAATTTGACATGGCTTGCAACTTATGAAGCGTGGAGTTTAGTGAATTGAAAATTAAGTAAAAGAATGAACTAATTTACTTTGTATTAAGTGTATTTGCCGCATACTTAATTCAAGCCTACCGAGAGATATTGAGAGTTTGTGAAGGCACGTCCATTTTTAAATCTTTTTCACATGACACAAAAAAAATTTTAACTGTAAGGCAGAAATACTTCTTGAAGGTGATAACTTTACAAATGTACAACGAATGCGATTAAAAAATTTTATGTTTATATTCAGCTTTTGAAGCAAATGCAAAAGAGATTTGATTTTGGAAGAAATATTTTGTGTAAAATTATCCCCGTGGGTGCTAACATTAACCCCTGATGCCAGGTATCAAAACTCACACTTACTGAATCTAGGCTATATCATATATATAAAGTTTAATGTTAAGAGAAAAAGTAAGCATCTACAGAAATAGAACTAAAAAAATTACTTAGTTTCATTTATGCTCTACTGAGTTTTCCACATAGTTCGACAAGAACGTAAATTTTTGAACCCTTCCTTACAAAAACTTAACTGCGCTATACATTTTATTTCATTGCAACCAACAACATAATGTTGGAACTAAAAGATTTGTGAGCTAATCTAGGTTCACAACGTTAGGTTGGTGAACGACATACACCTATTCTAGAAATGTGAAAATATAATACCATGAACTACATTTTATTTTTGTTTGTTCCTTGAATTTAAGCAAAGTATTTATTATGTAAAGTAAAATTTTATTTAGGAAACCATGGAAACATACTAAAGTTTTGTATTTTACAACGAAAACGACCTCCTTATATACCAATAAAATAAAACAAAAACTTGGTCCTTTTTTTGAGATTTGGTCCTTTTTTTCCATGAATATTGGTCCCAAATGAAAACATGGTGTGGCAACCGTTGATGCGTCTGCACAGATAAGATTTTCATGTCAGAAATACACTCGGAGTGTTTGCCAAATCACTGCCGAAGAGCGACACCGCTTACTTTATTATAATTAAAAAAAACTTTATTCTAAACTTTTGATATTACTTTGGACCACCGTGGTGTGATGGTAGCGTGCTCCGCCTGCCACACCGTATGCCCTGGGTTCGCACCCCGGGCAAAGCAACATCAAAATTTTAGAAATAAGGTTTTTCAATTAGAAAAAAATTTTTCTAAGCGGGGTCGCCCCTCGGCAGTGTTTGGCAAGCGCTCCGGGTGTATTTCTGCCATGAAAAGCTCTCAGTGAAAACTCATCTGCCTTGCAGATGCCGTTCGGAGTCGGCATAAAACATGTTGGTCCCGTCCGGCCAATTTGTAGGGAAAATCAAGAGGAGCACGACGCAAATTGGAAGAGAAGCTCGGCCTTAGATCTCTTCGGAGGTTATCGCGCCTTACATTTATTTATTTATTTAGAAGTTGAAACCTGAACCTTCGGTGTGGTCGCACGCTGCATCCACACCACGGTGGCTGCCGTGCGATAACCAGATTAAAATCAAAACAAGCCGCGGGCGCTGATGTATTGCGCGCAAAGCTATTTAAATATTCTATTCAAAATATAGACGTTTAAGATTTTATGAGCTTTACGCAGACATCAACGTACTTCAGCGGATTAAAAATCAGCGGCTGTGCTCGCAAGAATATTATATATGAATTAAAGATGATGCACCGGCTAAGAAAGTATTTTTCTCGGAATTCGCCTATGGAAGCAGAGGAAGAACATGGGTCGTACTCCTCTGGAAGGATCAGTTGGAAAGCTGTCCCTTTGTGTGACCAATTGACGTCACTTAACCCAGCGAAGAAGCAAATGGCGTACTTTTTCTCTCAGAATGAACCCCGACAAACCCAATGTTAGTCCTGCTTGCAACGTGTCTGTCTATACATGACATCTACCACCTTTTTAATTTCAACATGGAACTAATCCTGTTGAAACAGCAAGTTTCCTCGGACTTCTGTTTGAGGGTATTGTTGGTAATGCACCTATTGGATAGGGCGAAGCACTGCCACAACAACAGAACCCAGCAGCTTTTGATATATTTAGCCTTAGATATATCTATTAACTCAGACCAATAACCTTATATTTAGAATTTCCTACACTTCTAGTACTTTGCACAGTAGTTCAATTCTGGTAATTAAATTATGGTTTTATAATTAGTATTTATTTTTCACATATTTCCTATTCCACTACGTGGTTCTTATCAGTCGGTAACGAGCTCTTTGACTAAAAAGATAAGTTCAATGTGTCGCGAAATACTGGAATAAATTAATTGTTTATATATAGGGTAGTCAACATGTAAGAAAGAAAAAGAATAACAGATACAAATTACGTAAATACATAGTGTTCCCGTGATAAGGTCGGCCAAGGGATTGACAGACAGCACGTTAATATGCTATTAAGTAGCTAATAGGAAATTGAGGAGATTTATGCGCAAATTTACATAGTTCGGGTGCGAGTTTGCCTAAATTCCAACTTAAATCATTGGAAATTGTCGCTAAAGCGGTACAAACTAGAAAAAAAAAACAAGTAAAGGTGTCTAAGTTCGGGTGTAACCGAATATTATATACCCAGCGTGTGCTTCAATTGTACATTTCATTTCAGATAAATTACTTTTCTTGCCGTAGAAATATTTTCTGCTATAAGCAAAATATGTGTACACAAATTCATTACGATATGTTAGTTTTTCTTCGAGCTATGGCTCCCGAAACATAGTAAATTGCTTAGTCATAAAAGGGGCGGTGCCACACCCATTTTCAAAAATTTTATTGTTTTCCAATTTAATTTTATAATTCAATTAGGAAGTAAAATTCTATTGATACAAAGCTCTTTTTCGCTAAGGTATAGCTTATTATTTTCGTCTACGACCCTTTTAAAAATAAAAAAATAATAAACCGATTTCGTTAATTTTTCTTCAAAGCAGTAACGGCAAACTCTCTGCCGAATTTTGTTACGATAGGTTTAAAGGTTTTTGATTTATGATTAATAATATTTGTAGAAATGATTTTATCACAAGTGGCCGGTGCCACGCCCATTTTCAAAAATGTTTCCAAAGTTTTATCAACAGTCTCAATATCAGTCCACATGTCAAATTTCAACATTCTAGGTGTATTATTTACTAAATTATCAGATTTTTTTTTATATATATGAAAAGTGGACGTCGTTGTCTTCCAATTTCGCTCATTTTCAATACCAATCTATTCTGGATCCAGATGAGGTAGTGTACAAAATTTGGTGAAGATATCTCAATATTTACTCAAGTTATCGTGCTAACGCATGGACGGACGGACATGGGTCAATCAAATTTTTTTCGATACTGATGATTTTGATATATGAAAGTCTGTATCTATCTCGATTCCTTTATACCTGTACAACCAACCGTTATCCAATCAAAGTTAATATACTCTGTGTTCAAAGTACGCTGAGTATAAAAAAGAAAACACAGGTAAGAAAGTCGAAGCTCGGGTGAAATCGAACATTACATACCCACATGTGCCAGGCTTAACTATATCCCGAAGTCTTGGCACAGGGTTAGGGTTATTTTCATTCCGAAGGCCGGCAGAAGTTCTCATGTATCACCTAAGGATTTCAGGCCAATCAGTATCTCGTTATTTCTCCTTAAGACGTTTGAGCTGTTAATTGACCTGTACCTACGGGAAAGAATACCTCGGGGGTTACTGTCGGCTTCACAGCATGCGTACTGCAAGGGCAGGTCGACGGAAACGGCTCTTCATTCTATTGTAAAGCAAAAAGAGGGGTCCCTAGAATACAAAGAGTATATTCTGGGTGCCTTTCTAGGCATCGAAGGGGCTTTTAACAATGTCTTACGGGGGCCAATCGAAAGAGCTCTGGTGGGTTTAGGAGTCGAGGCGGCTCTGGTTGAATTTATTAGCAAACTTCTATGCGGCAGAATTGTCGCAGCGTAGTGGGGAGGGACCATAATTAAGAAGAAGGTGTGCAGGTGCATGCCGCAGGGGGGTGTCCTATCTCCTCTGCTCTGGGTTGTGGTAGTTAACGAGCTTCTTGTGGAGCTGGAAGCCAAGGGTTGTCGGGTGGTTGACTATGCAGATGACCTCGCTATCCTAGTCAGAGGCAAATTTCTTGGCACCCTGCGCGATGTTCTGCAGGGCTACCTGCATACTGTGGCTAGGTGGGCTGAATCATGTGGATTGGCGGTCAACCCGGGAAAAACGGAATTGGTTCTTTTTACAAGGAGTATAAGATGCCCGATTTCAGAACTCCCTCGATTGTAGGGGTATCGTTGGTACTTTCTGATAGGGTTAAATATTTGTCAAGAGCTAAATGTAAGCCGCAAGTTTAAGTTGGCTGATCAGTGCAGTGTATTCCAAGCGGAAGTTGCTGCGCTTAAGGATGCGGTGGATGAAATGCTATCCAGTGCTACTACGGTTAGGGAATTAAACATCTACTCTGATAGTCAGCACAGCAAACGTTGGGCGGACACCACGTCTTGCAGGGTATCAAGATCTTTCTGGCCGAAAGTGGATGGCAGGAGGCCTGCTGAAATAATTGGGTTCACTAAGGCTCACCTATCAATGGTCATTGGGTATTGACAGGGCACTGTCCCATGGGTATCCATGCGGTACGTCTCAATATACTGGAAACTCCATCCTGCTGCAGCTGTATGGAGGATGATGAGGTGGAATCACCAAATCACTTTATGATTGATTGCACAGCTTTTGCCAGAACTAGGCGAAAGTAATTCGGTCGCGACTCACTTGGATCTCCCGAGGAATTATCCAAAGTTTAGATCGGTATCATTCGGAGCTTTATCGTTGCTACCCAATGATTCTCTAAGTAGCTAGATCTAAGTCACCGTTATTTTTGGTGTATGTGGTATCACAATGGACCTTCGTGTTGTCCAAGTGAGCTACACTTATCAGGGCAGCTACCACCTAACCTAACCTAACCTAACCTAACCAACCCAGCTGTGCACTTGAAACTTTGAAGTAGGGGTGGCTTTCAGACAATTTCGCTCATTTTCAGAGCAAACAGTTACAGCTATGAAAAAATGTGTATACCAAATTTAAATTAAAATTATTTTGGAAAAAGCATGGTTCAACTATATAGTTGGCTCATCTGTACAATAACAAAATATGTCTGTTCACATTGTCAAAATATGCGTGTTGGTGTTGGTGCTAATGGTATGGAATCGAAACATAAAACTTAGCAGTTTTTGTATGTGTAAGAAAGTGTTGCCAATGTGTTGGTTTCATTTTGAGTTTGCCATCTCCTTTTGACAATCCCAGCGACCATGCAATAAAGTAAATAAAATCAACTAATCAGACGAGCCAAATATATAATTGAGCCATGGGAAAAAGTAACAAAAAATAGACAGGTTACGCCTATTTTCAAAATTTCTTTAAGATTTGTTCTTAGCTCAACCATACCACTACTGAGGTAGAATATCAGTATAATGTAGGTAAATACCATCGAGTTATTACAAACTTTGTTAAGGTTAGAATTTTAGGAAAATTGGGTGTGGTCTTTAGCCGATTTTGATTATCCTCACTCAGTCTATATAATTTAGCGAGGATAGTGTCTCTACTGAATAACTCGGGGCATCACATTGTCCATAACTAAGGAATATGGAAACATACTACTGATATTAATGAGATTATTCTGGTTCGGCAGCAATATCATGAAGCTGGAAGGATTGTAATACGAAATGTCGGGATTGATGGCATACGGTCCCAAGACCCAATACTTATCTATGTAAACCAAGCCTTGAGCTAGTTATTTCATTAAGCCTTTTTGTGATATTGGGAAACAATTTTTTTAGCTTTATTGACAAGGAGAGCTTATGATTTCGTCTCGAAAACAAGCCAGAATTCGAGACCCGAGAAATTGAGAACTCGGCTTCTCGCGAGATCAAGTCAAGAACCTCGCCAGAAGGCGAGCCTCGCGAGAAATCTCTTCTCGAACAAGTTCGAGAAATCGTAAGCTCTATTGACTAATTCTTTATAATCATATTCTAATGAATTTTTATACTCAGCTGAGCAGAGCTCACAGAGTATATTAATTTTGTTCGCATAACGGTAATCCGTAACGGCATAAACTAAGCGGGATAGATTTAGACTTCTATATATCAAAATGATCTGGGCGAAAAAAGGAATTCATTTAGCCATACCCGTCCGTCCGTCAGCCCTTAACCACGATAACTTGAGTAAATTTTGAGGTATCTTAATGAAATTTGGTATGTAAATTCCTGGGTACTCATCTCAGGTCGTCATTTAAAATGAACGAAATCGGGCTATACCACGCCCACTTTTTCGTTATCGAAAATTTCGAAAAACCGAAAAAGTGCGATAATTCATTAACAAAGACGGATAAAGCGATTAAATTTGGTAGGTGAGTTGAACTTGTGACGCAAAATAGAAAATTAATAAACTTTTGCACAACGGGCGTTGGACCGCCCACTTTTAAAAGAAGGTAATTTAAAAGTTGTGCAAGCTGTAATTTGGCAGTCGTTGAAGATATCGTGATTGATGAAATTTCACAAGAGTGTTACTCTTATTCTTATATGTGTGCTAAGTAAAAATTAGCAAAATCGGATGAAAAATGCGGCCACTTTAAAAAAAATTTTTTTAAATGTCAAATTTTACAAAAAAATTTGGCAAATTAAATTGAAAAAAAAAAGAAAATTTCAAAATGGGCGTGGATCCACCCTTTTTCATTTAATTTGTCTAGAATACTTTTAATGCGTAAGAGCATAGCTCCTGTGCCGGTTACTGTTTTCTGTGAAAATGGGCGAAATCGGTTGAAGCTACGCCCACTTTTTATACATAGTCTGCCGTCTATTCTTCCTCTTGGCCGTTAACACGATAACTTTAGCAAAAATCGATAAATCTTTACTAAACTTAGTTCTCGTACTTATGTGAACTCACTTTATCTTGGTATTAAAAATGGGCGAAATCCAACTATGACCACGTCCACTTTTTCGATATCGAAAATTACGAAAAATGAAAAAAATGCCATAATTTTATACCAAATACGAAACAAGGGATGAAATATGGTAATTGGATTGGTTTATTGACGAAAAATATAACTCTGGAAAAAACTTTGTAAAATGGGTGTGACACCTAGCATTTTAAGTAGAAGAAAATGAAAAAGTTTTGCAGGGCGAAATCAAAAGCCCTTGGAATCGTGGCAGGAATACTGTTCGCGGTATTACATATATACATAAATTGGCGGTACCCAACAAATGATATTCTGGGTTACCCTGGTCCACATTTCGGTCGATATCTCGAAAACGCCTTCACATATACAACTAAGGGCCACTCCCTTTTAAAACCGTCATTATAGTACCTTTAATTTAATAGCCATGTCATATAAACACATTCCAGGGTTACCCTTGGTTCATTCTCCTACATGGTGATTTTCCCTAATTTTGTCTCCAAAGCTCTCAGCTGAGTATGTAATATTCGGATACACCCGAACTTAGCCTTCCTTACATGTTTTTTATAAATTTGGCACTCTTGATAGTATACAATTTTATTATGCAATACTTTCGTCTGTGAGTGCCTCAATTGTATCGACTGAAGTGCTTGGTTATTTGGCGTTAAGCATATCGTCTTTCAATCTACAAATCGTACCGAATTAAAGTAGATGGTACTTTTAATATATGCGTTACTTAATTTATTTAATATATAAACAAGCATGTACACAGTCGATCTTCATTAAGCAAAATGTATGAAATATCAAAGACGCTACTTGCGTTCTTTGCCTTTTTTCACTTAATAAATTTCATGATATCTTTCATATACTATATATAAGAATCGTTCATTAATAAAGTTATAAGCACCATAATAAATTTATCACTAATGACGTCTCAAGAAATTATATATATAGAACAAAAGTACGCACATAATTATAATGTTTGTATGTATGTAGGTTTGACATGAACTGTTGAATGTGGATAAGGAAAAAAGTTCTATTTCCGCTGTCGCCTTATTAAAGCCCAGATAAAATTGTGGACCTTGAGGAAGGGCAAAAGCTATCAATATAAATATGTTTACGTTTACATACCAAGAAATAATAATACATTAAGCGTTGAAAAGCCGATCATTGAGCTTAAAAAAGTGTCTAAAATAAAACAGCAATGGCAAGAAATTGTCCAGCAGATATTAAGGGAATCTGCTAAGTATTCAAAGGATAAATATTACTTATAGCAAGGTCTGATAATCTAAACAAGCTAAAACTGGAAAATATATCATCCTTTATTTTTCTGATTAAAGCTCGTACTTTTTCTTAAACTAATACATACACCTTGTAACAGTGAACGAATTGATTGATGTTTTGAAGTTTCTAAAGAAATCTCTCTCCTTTTCGATATACGTCTGGGACGCTCCAGTACTAACAGTCTTAGGTTCAGCCCCACTGTCTTAATCCAAATCGATGGTGACTATACCCCAGCCTGCGGTTTGTTCCAGCTAAATGGTTTCGTTGCTTCACTGAGATCTATTTACTTTCGCAGTAATCTTCATGTGCATGGATGCAGGTGATCCATATTACCTGAGAGCTTTTCATGGCAGAAATACACTCGAAGGGCTTACCAAACACTGCCGAGGGGCGACCCCGCTTAGAAGATTTTCTTCTAGTTGGAAAAACTTGTTTCTAAAATTTTGATATTGCTTTGCTCGGGGCGTGAACCGAGGATCTTCGGTGTGGATGGCAGAGCACGCTACCATCACACCCCGGCGGCCGCAATATTATATTATCGTCATATCCAATACATGCATAAAAATGTAAACCAAGCTACAAATCAGATCAACCACGTTGTGATAGACGGACGACATGCCTCCAGTGTTTTAGATATGTGCTCTATCCAAGGGTCGACTAAGATCACTATGTCGTCGCAGACAAAATAAGCACACCAGCCCCTGCGCAGGTTAAAGCAAAAAATAAAAATCAGAAGGAAAGCTAGACGTTAAAGGGCTGCTCTCATGACTACCAATGATTTCGCAATCTGCTCTCTGAAAGCACAACTTAACTGGATGGAATACAGGAGCAGTGACAGCATACCTCTAAAGTACTTTGCACTGCCGCCGACGAGAAAATTGTCTACCGGCGAGCACCGAAACCTAACTACATTAAACAGAACTACATTACAAGCGAACGAAACAGACAGAGTTTGTTAATGCTATAGCGAGATCAAAAGGAAAGCGATATGCATTTACAGGAAAAAAGTATAGGCAGAAAGTTGTTATAACGCTGCAAGTTTTACGAAACAATTTTGCTTCAGACAGATGGTTTTACATCCAGAGCAAACTCCTGTAAGAACGAAAACAGATAACTCGTAACCGATGTTCAGATAGTACATAGATTAAGAGTTGATCACTTATCTTCCCTCCTCAATGGAGACAGCAATGTGCCGCATAGGGCTGATAAACCTGAGGATTTGCAAAGACACACGCATCAGCTTCTTTGAAAACATGCCTATCTTCCAAACTGCTCCAATTATCTCGATACAAGCCTTCTTAGTATCGTATATAAGAACCTGTCAAACGAATTGTGTGAAAGATCGAAGCCCACCAGGACTGGGCCGATTTTAACTTACCGCAATGTACCATCGACTAGTTTTTCACTATGCGTCAAATCTTAGAAAAACTGCGAAATAATAATTGATGCACGTCATATCTTGGTGTATTTGAAAGCAGCCCTCGACAGAACGTAGGAGGAGATGCCATATCTGCATGGGGTCTCCCTGCAAAACTTACACGGCTACTCAAAAAGACGTTGGACAAAACCATCAGCTCAGTCAGAGTTGGGAGGGACCTCCCCGCATCGTTCGAAATTAAACTAGGTTTTTGACAGGGTGGCCCTATATCGTGCGATTTTTTCAGTTTGGTAATAAACTCTGCAGAACTTTATCAAACTAGAACAATTTTCTATAAAACGGCGTAGTGACTGGCGTATGCTGACGACAATGATATCTTCGACTTGAACAAGCGCGCCTTATATTCTACTTGGCCCAAACTTGAAAAAGAAGCGGGAAGTGTGATGGTGAATATGGACAAAAAGAAGTACCTTCTAACAAAAAACCAGCGCATTTAAGCCTTGGCAGCCACCCCAATATTAGCAACCAGAATTTCGAGATAGTAGGGATTTCGTTTATTTGAGAGCTTATCATACCCGTCCTGCTATATGGTGCAGAAGCATGGACAATGACAACGTCAGATGAAGCGGATCTGGGAGTATTCGAGAGAAAAGTTCTACAAGAGATTTAAGAACGTCTACGCATTAGCGACACCGAGTACCGAAGAAGATTTAATGATGAACTGTACGAGACTTACACAGACATCATCATAGTTCAGCGAATTAAAACGCATCAGCTACGCTAGAAAGGACATGTTATACGATGAAAGATGAAGCTCCGGTTAAGAAATTATTTTTATCTGAACCCGCTTATGGAAGTAGAGGAAGATGTCAGCCCTCACTTCACTGGAAGGATGAAGTAGAAGGCGATTTAAATTTCCTTGGTGATACCAATTGGCGCCAGTTAGCTTATACAGCGAAACTAGGGTATATAGGTTAGCGCAGCGAAGAAGCGACTAGCGGGCCTTGTTGGATGGCCAAAACCGTTGAAACGGCTATGTGCCAATGAAGTAAGTCAGTAACAGAAGTCGTCAATAGCTAAAACTTTCAATTTAAGTAACTCAAAATAATATCAACTTAAAATTAAAGCTTTTTTAATTTTTAGCGCTTTTATTATCATAATAATTTATTAAACAAACAAATATCATATTTCCTATTTCTTCAGCAGAAACGGTGCTGTGTAGTAGAGCTGCAAAAGTATCGATATTCGGCTTACTCGATATTTTCGATATTTAAGAGGGATGGTATCGATATATCGCGATATATATCGATTTTTTTTACAGTGAGAAGCGCTTACTCAATTTAAAAGCAATATCAGCAATATGTACATGTATATATATATGTAATATTTCATTTCATTTCATTTATTTGCAGTCAATGGAATAAATCCTTACAGACTAAATATATTAAATGGTTCTTAAATTCAATGTAGAGCTAAAAGTATGAAACTTATATACATATAGGGACCGGACAACAGAGTTTAAAATAATTAAAAATTTAAACCTTGGTAGTGAAAAATCCAAGGAAACCGTAACGCTCAGTGAGTTAAACTCACGTATAGCACGGGCAATAGGAGCATTACAGGCACAATTAGTACTAAGATTATCACCATAAAAGGGATAGAAATTTCGGAGAGAATGTTGAGGGATATTAAATCGAAACCGCTCCATTAATAATGTTATAAGCGGAACTTAAGCAGATAATAGATCTACGATCCAACAAGGTCTTAAGGTTTAATAGCAAGAGACGAGAAGAATAAGGAGGCATAGGTTCAGAGAAGTTCAAAAGTCGAAGAGCATATTTAAGAAAGATCTTCTGTATACGCACTATTCTATTTACAGCTGTCTGCTGGCTTGGCCTCCAAATAAAAGCTGCATATCCCAAACGCGACCTAACAAAGGCCGTGAATAGTAACTTGATCGTATACGGATCTGAGAATTTTATAGTATTACGCCTAACGAAACCAAGCATAGAATATGATTTAGCAGTTATATAGTTTACGTGATTGTTAAACGAGAACTTACTATCAAAGATAATACCAAGATCTTTAATCTCATTAACACACTGAAGCTCACAATTTGAAATTCTGTAAATCGTATATAGTGTACTAGTTGTTTTCGCATAAGTTATGTGGAAACATTTGGCGGGGTTCAAGGAAAGATGAGATTCCTCGCACCAGCGGTAGAGTTTCTTAATGTCATTTTGTAATCTTGAGGCATCATCTGGCCCCTTAACTGCTGAGAATAGCTTCAGGTCATCAGCGTAAAGCAAACAATTGGCGAACGAGAAGCAACTACTAATGTCGTTGATAAAAAGAATAAAAAATAACGGTCCCAATATACTACCCTGAGGTACACCAGAAGCGGCAACAAAAGGCCAGGAGGATACACCATTAATATTAACAACATATTGCCTGTTAAATAAATAAGAGGCAATCCATAGCAGAAAAGAGGGATGAAAGCCAAGAGAAGCTAATTTTCCTAGTAAAACTCTATGAGAAACTCTATCAAAAGCTTTAGAGAAATCTGTGTAGATGCAATCCACTTGAAACCCAGCAGAAAATGACTCTATACAATATTCACTAAAGACAGCAAGATTAGAAACAGTTGACCTGCCAGCGACAAATCCATGTTGATAGTGAGAAATGAGAGATTTAACAGCAAAACTCAGCTTTGCATTGACGGCATGCTCAAAAATCTTGGAAATAGTAGACAGCTTGGATATGGGCCTGTAGTTGCGGACATCGTTCTTGTTACCATTTTTAAAGACTGGGGTAATGGAAGTTATTTTCCCATCATTAATGAATGTCCCATAAGACAAGGATTTATTGAAGATCAGTCTTAACGGATAATTAAAGCTGGACAGCACTTTAGCACTATAAGCCATCAGCATCAGACCGATAGGAGGATTTTAATTTATTAATGGCTTTACTAATATCCGCAGAAGAGAGACATAGCGATTCAAAGTTGACAGCACAGTCCTGACTCTCCGGAAATTCAAATATTTGATTATTATTATCTTCTGGGTCAAAATTCGATTTGAAAAACTCCGCAAATAAATTGGCTGTTTCAGTTGGAGAATTTGCAGAATTGTCATCGAGAAAAAGACCTGTTGGGACTCTGGCGCAGCATTTTTTTGACTTTATGTAATTCCAGAAGGATTTCGGATTCGATCTAATGCTCGACTCAATGTTGCGAATGTAATTGGGGTATAGATACTTATCCAAATTGTTGAAACTCCTAAGATAAAACTTGTATTTAGTAAAGTCATCCACTATGGAAAAAGGTCGAACGTCTGCGGTGATTAAATCCTAGTAGAGTGCTGTCAAAAGCCTTTTTACGTGATGATGGATCTTCATATGTTTTTTCATATAAAAATTAATCTTATTTGGGTAGCTATGTGAATCTAAATTTGTAGTTGTATGCGATTGTTCTAGATAGTTAAACATATTAGACGTATTACCATTTTTTGCAATAGTGGCTTATTGCAAAGGTATTACTATTATTTTGTCAAAATGAATACACATACGAATACATATATATATGTGTAGTAATATGAAAAAAATAGCGTACTTTTCACATTGAACTTTTGTAAGAATTTTTCAATATTCAGACCCACCAACTTGTTAGGTATTCAGCTAAAATAAACACAAATCTGACATAATGTAGGTAATTTTATTTATTCATGTTTTATTTGTTTTACCAAAGTTTTAGACGCTGGTAATTCTGCCGCTAGAAAAAGGAATAAGAAATGGGAATACAGTACTCGATATTTAGAAAAAAACATTGATAATCGCACCGTGAACCTAGTACTCGATGTATCGATATTTATATCGATACTCTTGCATATCTACTGTGTAGGCAGGAACGTAATACGCTGCAAAATATGGCGATGCAACGTAAGGCGCTGGAGCAGCGGCGACGTAAGGTACAGATACGTAGGGTGCAGCCGCATAAGGAGCGGCAAAGTTACCATAATACTCTCTCGTGTAGATGGCAGCAGATGGGCGGCAGCAAATACAGGCGAGGAATAAGCGAGCACGCAGGGCTTAGGCTCAGCATTGGCGAACGTAACAAGAACCGTAAGAACGAAAGCGAAATATTAGAACATTTTTAATATTTTTAGTTTTAAATGAAGCTAAATAAAACGTGGTATCAATAAAAAACTAAATGCATTTGTTAATAAAAGCTGGTGGGTTAACTAATTTATATACCCACGTTGAATTGCAAAGCGTTTCTCGTGCGTATGCTTTACCAAGAAAAAAGTGTTTTCGAGAACCTTGAGCATCATTTTATCTTTTTTATATTTTGGTTTTGCCAACAGCAATGATAACTGCGAACAGAAGCGCACGTTTCAGCCAAGGCTTTTGCATTGCCACTGGTTTATTACAATTTGCACGTTGCGCTGCCGTGGGGCGTTTAGGCACCATTAATTTAGGGGCAGAATGGTAAGGAATTTGCCCAAGAAGAAATTGGGCAATTTCGTAAAAAAAAACATTAATTACTTATGTAAATAAGTGTATACCCGCTTGCGTTGGTACACACCAATTTTTAGACCGCGATCCTTTACTTAGGTATGGACTATTGAAAACACATAGTTGCGCATACCACCAGGGTTCCCTTATTAATATGTACCAACCTGAATACTTAATGAAGGAATACATCCATTAACAACAACGGAAAAAGGGTATTGTAAAAACTAAAATTTCTTTGGAGCATACGAAAAAGATATTCAGTTCCTAGCTTGAGTTGATATGAGAAATACTCAATGAGTGGACAAAATATAAGGAAATCCAACGGGATTTTTTAAACTTATTTGAAACTTGCGGCGTGGGAAAAGAATTTAACAGAAATACGAAATAGATAGGGGAAGAACAGGGAAGAACCATACATAGATTCGTCATTATAGCTGTGAGTGTCATAAAGACATCTCTACCGATAGCTTATGAAACCCTTCTTGAATAAACAACAAACAGGCGTTTTTAAATGTTTTAATAGGATAGATTTACCTCTAAGTAAACACCCTACAAGCCAAATTTTAAGATAAAATTTTATTGGGTACGGAAACATCGAAAAATTATATTTATAGAAATTATTTGAGACATAAAAAGTATGCAGAAATGCTGCTAGTTGTTAGAAGAAGTCTTGCGCAATATTTATTACAATACTCATAATAAGATGGAAGTTATTAAAAAAATATCTTATAATGAGTCTAGACGATTGGACGTGCAGATAAATAATTATTGGCATTCTTTTGTTTTTTTTTTTGGTGATTCTTTTTTTTCTGTTTTCTATAGGGTATGCCGAGTTTTTCCATGTGGTCCCAAAATATGTATATCCCGTGTTTGTTTTAAGGTTCTCTAAGTATTACCGCCTGAACAGGGTCGATCTTGAAATCGTGCTTAAAACCGTACAATTATCGCCAAATGGCCCGGAATTATTCAAATAAAAATCATCTTGAAAGTAACCCCGAAGTGGTCCTGAAATGGCCTTAAGATGACTCCAGGACAACTCCAAAATTGTCCCCAAAATCTTCTCGAAAAGACCCCATGAAACTCCGATGTGGATCCTCAAATGGCCATCGAATGATCAGGAAATTACTCCGAAAGGACCCCAAAAAACTTTCCCAAATCATCGCGAAATAACCCCGGTTTAAACCACGAAATTTTGTCAAAAATCAACCTAAAATAACCTTTTAATGATCTCGAAGTGATTTTCTAACGACACTTCACTCATCAAGAATTTGCTTTTTAAGGACATCTCGAGATCACCATAAACTACCCCGAAATGATCCCAAATTACCTGAAATGATAAAGAAATTTCCTTATGAAGGATCTTACATAGCCCCCAAAATCATTACAAAATGACCCCAAAGTGTCCCCAAAATTAACGCAAAGCGATCCAGAATGATCCCCAAATAATACCGAAATAACCCCCGGTTAACCTCAAATAATTAATTTATCACAAAATAACTCTCAATTAACCCCGAAGTGATGGAAAATTAGTACCAAATAATCCCGAAATTACCACAGAAGTACCCCGAAATAGCCCTCAAAATTATTTATAAATAGCCCCGGAACAAACTCTAAATGATTCCAAAAAGAGCACGAAATATCACGCGAAATGACTTAATAATAGTCTCGAAGGCCATACCTATAGGACTTCGAAATGGTCACGCAATTCCCCCGAAATAGTTCCTAACTAAATAACACAAGCCTCTAAAACCATGGTAATATGACCCCGAAACTACACCTAATGTCGTTTAAAACCATCCCAAAACAAGTAAGGAAGATTAAGTTCGGGTGTAACCGAACATTACATACTCAGTTGAGAGCTATGGTGACAAAATAAGGGAAAATAACCATGTAGGAAAATGAACCGAGGGTAATCCTGGAACGTATTTGTATGACATATGTATCAAATGAAAGGTGTTAATGAGTATTTTAAAAGAGAGTGATCCTTAGTTCCATAGGTGGACCCCGTTTCGAGATATCGCCATAAAGGTGGACCAGGGGTGACTCTAGACTTTGTTTGTACGATATGGGTATCCACTGAAGGTGTTATTGAGTCTTTTTAAAAGGGAGTGGGCCTTAGTTCTATAGGTGTTCGTCTTTTCGAGATATCGCCATAAAGGTGGACCAGGGGTGACTCTAGAATGTGTTTGTACGATATGGGTATCAACTGAAAGGTGTTATTGAGTCTTTTTAAAAGAGAGTGGGCCTTAGTTCTATAGGTGTTCGTCTTTTCGAGATATCGCCATAAATATGGACCTGGGGTGACTCTATAATGAGTTTGTACTATATGGTTATCAAATTAAAGGTATTAATGAGGCTTTTAAAAGGGAGTGGTGGTAGTTGTATATGTGAAGGCGTTTTACAGATATCGACCAAAATGTGGACCAGGGTGACCCAGAACGTCATCTGTTGGATACCGCTAATTTATTTATATATATAATACCAAGAGCAGTATTCCTGCCAAAATTTCAAGGGTTTTTTATTTCGCCCTGCAGAACTTTTTCATTTCATTCTACTTAATATGGTAGATGTCACACCCATTTTACAAAGTTTTTTTCTAAAGTTATATTTTGCGTCAATCAACCAATCCAAATACCAGGTTTCATCCCTTTTTTCGTATTTGGTATAGAATTATGGCATTTTTTTCGTTTTTGGTAATTTTCGATACCGAAAAGGTGGGCGTGGTCGTAGTCGGATTTCGGTAATTTTTTATACTAATACAAAGTGAGTTCAGATAAGTACGTGAACTGAGTTTAGTAAAGATATATCGATTTTTGCTCAAGTTATCGTGTTAACGTCGGAGCGGAAGGACAGACGGACGACTGTGTATAAAAACTGGGCGTGACTTCAACCGATTTCGCCCTTTTTCACAGAAATAAGTTACTGTCCCAGAATCTAAGCCCCTACTAAATTTCACAAGGATTGGTAAATTTTTGTTCGACTTATGGCATTAAAAGTATTCTAGACAAATTATATGAAAAAGGGCGGAGCCACGCCCATTTTGAAATTTTCTTTTATTTTTGCATTTTTTTGCACCATATCATTACTGAAGTTAAATGTTGACATAATTTACTTATATATTGTAAAAATATTAAATTTTTTGGTAAAATTTGACTTAAAAAAAATTTTTTTTTTAAGTGGGCATGGTCGTTCTCCGATTTTGCTAATTTTTATTAGGCATACATATAGTAATAGGAATAACGTTCCTGCCAAATTTCATCATGATATCTTCAACGGCTGCCAAATTACAGCTTGCAAAAATTTTTAATTACCCTCTTTTAAAAGTGGGCGGTGCCACGCCCATTGTCGAAAATTTTACTAATCTTCTATTCTGCGTCATCAGTTCAACTCACCTACCAAGTTTCATTGCTTTATCCGTCTTTGGTAATGAATTATCGCACTTTTTCGGGTTTCGAAATTTTCGATATCGAAAAAGTGGGCGTGTTTATAGTCCGATATTGCTCATTTTAAATAGCGATCTGAGATGAGTACTCAGGAACCAACATACCAAATTTCATCAAGATACCTCAAAATTTACTCAAGTTATCGTGTTAACAGACAGATGGACGGACGGACGGACGGACATGGCTCAATCAAATTTTTTTTCGATCCTGATGATTTTGATATATGGAAGTCTATATCTATCTCAACTCCTTTATACCTGTACAACCAACCGTTATCCAATCAAAGTTAATATACTCTGTGAGCTCTGCTCAACTGAGTATAATTACAACGAAATAGTCCCCAATCAGATGTCAACACAGAAAAAGGTGGAAGAAGAACAGTAACAATGTAGATGATAATGACATTTGTAATAATTATTCATGAACCACGAAGATAATGCGGAAGAAAAGAGAAAGGCGAGATTAAAAAAGTTTACTATAATTCTCTCGACAATTACACTCACTTCAGTTACTACGGTTTGCTAACCTTCGTTCAAGATTTTGGCTACAACTACGGCTTCAGTTACTATAGCGCCTAAAATAATGATTACGGCTAGGTCAAGAATACGGTTACGTCTAACTTCAAGGTTAGAAGCTCGATACCCAAGATAAGTAACCTGATAACACGCCAGGTACATACTTTTATAGGTTGGTTGCTGTGCCATCCAGTCAAACGAACGAATCTATCGATCTTTTTAGTGGTTTAACTGTATCTCCGCCATGAAAAACTTTGCAGCATGAAAAAGTAAGCGTTGGTTATACATGCACTACTTGTCAACAAAAAGAATTGTAATTAGTCTATTCCTAACTGTTGCCGGCCGCCGTGCTTAGGTGGTAACGTACTCCGCGTACCGCACCCAGGGTTCTGGGTTCAACTCCCTGGAAAAATAATATTGTTACGAATATTAGCAACAATAAGGGGTACTGTCATCTCTAAGCCGATTGTAAGCAGTGACTTGTATACACATCGACAAATGAATCATTATGACTACCCATATGTCCATCCAAACAGCGGGGAGAAAACGCACAAACACATGCATATATCTGAGATGCTCCCAAAAGCAGGCAATGGTTTGTGCAAGTATCACTCACAAATATACGCGCATATGAGAAGCTATAAACGTAGTAATTTTATAGCAGATAACTAACTAATAAATTCTAGAAATGGAAGCGCCTAGAAGTATGCGAACGAGAAATAACAGAGTATAAAAGGCAGCAAGAGTAGAGGCACGACAATCAGTTTGGTTTAAGCAAGCTATTAGTTGCGAAGTATAAGTGTTATTTTGAAAGTAGTCTAATAAAGACCATTTTGCATTATCGAATATTAGAGTTATTTATTCAACAGTTTAGTGAATCGAACGGTAGCAGAAGGTTGCAAATAAGCGGAATTACAGTAAATTCGTTACAATTGGTGCCAGAAGAGGAATTGTTGAATAAATTCCGAAGACTTCGAATACAACTTGGACATGGCAAAATGGAGTGAATTTAAGATCCAGCAACTGAAGAAGGAGTTGGAGAGCCGTGGATTGAATACAAGCGGCATTAAACTCGAACTTCAGGCACGACTACGAGAGGCAATGGAAGCAGAAGGAACTAACGTGGAAGAGTATGTCTTTCGCCTTGATGTCGACGAGACAACAACAAAAATTGAAGAGAGAAACGAAACATCGCAGACAGTTACGAGCACAGACTTGAACATGATTTTGGCTGCAATATCTGCTCAAACATCGACAGTGTCATCTCAACTGGAATCGCAAAAGACAGATATAACATCGCAACTGGCATCTCAATAAGAATCACAGGAGACACGCATAACATCAAAGATGGAAACACAACTGAAAGAACAAGAGGCATGCATAACAGTACAACTCGAAGCGAAAGATGCGCGTATATCATCAAAACTCGAAGCGCGTATGGACGAGAAAATAACGCAGTTTGAGGAAATAATCGAAGCCGAGGGGTATGCTTTGAGAGGTCAGGAGTTGCATTTAAACCGCCCTGCAGTTTCAGCGAGTATTCCAAAGGTAAAAACACCATCTTTTGACGGTTCTGTTCCTTTCCAGGATTTTAAGCCAAAATTTGAGAAGACAGCAGCAGTGAACAACTGGAATGCGGATGATAAAGTTGCTGCACTGTTCATGGCATTGAAAGGGCCTGCAGATGAGATTTTACAAACGATTCCAGAGGGCGAACGAAACTGTTATGAAGCATTGATGGACGCTCTAGAGAGACGATACGGAACTGAGCATAGGAGACAGATATACCAAATGGAGTTACTGAACCGCTTCCAGAGGTCTGGTGAAACATTGCAAGAGTTTGCGTCGGATGTTGAAAGGCTGAAACATCTAACGAATGCGGACGCACCCGTGGAATACACTGAAAGGGTAGAGATTCGGAGCTTTATAAATGGCATACGGGACGTCGGAACAAAGCGAGCTACAACCGCAAACCAAAGCCAAAGTTCGCAGAAATGGTATCACATGCTCTGAATCAGGAAACAGCGTCGCTTCTGTGTAAGCCAGTTTTCAAAGCACGCCGTGTGGAAGTAGAAAGGCCAGAGAGTCAGATGTAAAGATCGAAAACTTGCCCCGGATATTGAATGTCCTGTGATATGTGTGTCGCAAATTGGAAGGAAATCAAGCAGTCTTACCGTCAAAGGAAATGTGGATGGCAAGGAGATCGTTGATGAAGTCATATTGGGAGGGGACTCCTTGGTTGACCATGACATCACGATCGTAATGCAGAGAAGGGTGATACGTTATGAGAACCAGGATGTGCCACTTAACTTCAGTTTGGAAAAAGGATTCAGCAATAATCGAGTGCTGGTGAAAGAGATTCGACAAAAACCACAAAAGTCAAAGGCAGCAGATCGGGCAAGGGTTGATAAAACGAATGGGCCAAACAAATCAAAGCCAAAGGTACATGCGAGAAAAACACTGGCATTGACAAACCCTAATGGACGCACTAAAACGATTGAAAGAATTTTCCAGAAAGAATGCAAGGGTGGTTTCAAGCCAGCGCGCACTACTGTTGGGAAACGTCGGAACGATACTGATTATGTGAAGCCAATCCGTCAAGAGCAAGCTCTACAAAGTAGTTCATTGGCCAAACAACAGAGTGCGAGGGAACGACCAAGGATAATAAGTAGTAAGATGAAACGCAGGTACGATGAGAACAATAATTCGGAAGGTTTCATGGAGGGAGATTTGGTTCTGTTATACAACCCTCACCGGCGGAAAGGTGTTCCAGCCAAATTTCGGTGCAGTTGGGAAGGCCCGCACAAAGTTGTGAAGAGGATCAGTGATACCATCTACCGCATACATACCATTGGGAAACCACGAAATAAAAGAGTGGTACATTTGGAGATGCTAACGGCGTTTAGATCAGGAAATATATCTGATTGGGACAATCAGACTTAGGTGGAGGGCAGTGTTACGAATATTAGCAACACTATGGGGTACTGTCATCTCTAAGCCAATACTAAGCAGTGACTTGTATGCACATCGACAAATGAATCATTATGCAGAAGGTTGCCAATAAGCGGAATTGCAGTAAATTCGTTACACTATCAAAAATTTAGAAAAAATTGTTTTCAATTCGAAAAAAGTTTTTTGTAATCGGGATCGCCTCTATGATGTGTTTGGCAAACACTCCGAGTGCATTTCTGCTATGAAAAGCGTCTCAGTGAAAATTCACCTGCCTTGCAGATGCCGTTCGTAGTCGGCATAAAACATGCAGGTCCCGCCCGCTAATTTGTAAGAAAAATTAAAAGGGGCACGTCGCAAGTTGGAAGAGAAACTCGACCTTAAATGTCTTCGGAGTTTATGGCGGCTTGTATTTTTTTCTTTTAACTGTTATATATAATTATTATATTTAAAAACATTTACGATCTGCGATGCATCATATCAAACTAGAGATCAACAACAGAAGGCAAAAAGACAAAAAATTTTATATTTTAAAATTTTGTTTGACCAATAATTTGCGGTTTTAAAACTATTTTTATTTATTTGAGCTTCTCAATTACCGTAGTCGCCATAACTACGCTGCATGACTTTCCAATTAGTTAAAAGCTAACTTTTTGTAGTTAAAAAGCAGGAACGGAAAATAATAACTATTTTTTTTTGGAGTCGAAAAAGTCCTAGTCAAAAAATTTTCCTAGGTGAAAATGTTTGATTTCCCAGGTATCCCTACAGCAATATCATGCCGAATCATGCATCCTTTTTCTTTTTCGAACTTTTTCCATAAAAGTGCACACATAAAAGTAAAATCTGTGTTTTTATTTTTTGACTCCGATAGAACTAGTTAAACTCGGACTTTTAAGCCGTTTCTTTGTTCTCAAGCCGGAATTTTATTTTGGCATTAAAGCTTTTATTTTTAAAAGTCCGAATTTAACTAGTTCTATCGGACTCGGGTAATAAAAATCCGAAAATAATTTTTATCTTGATCCAATATATTTAAAGGCCAAAATTAATAGTTTTGCAAGGAATTATATTTTAAAGGGAATAACAGTTTCCGCCCTTGTTAAAAAGAGGTGAGTTACTTCTTGGAATTATGTGAAGTAGTCAACTTTTAGTAAGGAAAGATTCTAGTGATTTGTGACCTGCTATTGCTCTGAAAAAGCCACTGCTCTAACACCGCAGTCCATTTTGTAACATCGGTACAGAGTGAGATTAACTCCTCTTTACAAACGCTATCGGTTTTTGAGTCTAACCTCGAGGAGCAGCGTACCTAAAAATATCATAAAATATCATGAAATGTGGGAGGGAGTGTAAAGTGGTATCCTCACAACATAAACCATACAGAGTACTATCCATCGCGCGCGACCCAAAACCTTCCGCATCCTTACGCAGTCTGCTTTGGCTCTTTGTAGTAATCTGATGAAAGATGATCGCGCATAGTATCAACTCATTAGTGAAATTAATTATGTAGCTACAATTCACAGATGGTTGTATACCTTATGTCTACTTTTGTAACTGTTTTTTTTTTTTTTTTTTTGTACCTATCATTTTAATAATTGATTATAATTTTACTGCGTTTCGTAGTAAAGACGTAGCTATGAGCAACTCGCGGTACTGCCACGTGATTTGCATTGTTGATTAGAATTGTAATGCGTAACAAACGCCTGAATGAGTTTTCGCCAACGCTCCACCAAAAATATTTAAAAATAGTCAAAATTAAAGGAAAGGCGGTATCCCTCCAAGCAGTCTTCTCTTTGTCGCGTCTACGACGTGCCTCTTGGAGATTGACACACTTTTTACATTTACAACAAAAGTAATCACAAATTTTTTACTGTACATATATTTTGTATTTTGTGAACGAAGACATTTTTAAAATATTTTTTTTATCACGTTGGCTTTTCGTGCTGTATGACGTATATGCCTACATTGATTGTTTGCATGGTTCAACTATATGGTTGGCTCATCTGTACAAACACAAAATATGTTAGTTCAGATTGTCAAAATCTGTATGTTGGTGTTGATGCGAATGGTATGGAATGGAAACATAAAACTTAGCAGTTGTTGTATGTTGTAAGAAAATGTTGCCAATGTGTTGGTTTCATTTTGAGTTTTCCATCTCCTTTTGACAACCCCATCGACCATGCAATGAAATAAATAAAATCAGCTGATGAGATCAGCCAACCATATAATTGAGCCATGGATTGTTTGAGTATAACGTGGGCTTAATTAAAGACTATGAAAATCACTGAAGTAATTCTATTATATTTTAATGGTTGTCTTGTCAAACTTTTTACTTAATCATTTTCATTTGCTAAATTTATTTTATAATTACAGATATTTAGAGTACCTCACCGAAAATAGCGTTTTAGCAATCGTAATTATAGGGCAAGTTACACTGAATGGCAGTCAGGACTATTCTGCAGCATACGACTCATTTAGCTAACCACTTCCAGTCGCTTGTGACCAAATATCCTCTGGGTTGGCCCTGAGCATCCTTTTAGTGTTGAGCTGATGTGGGGAGACGACAACCTGGCCAGGCCACACCAAGATAACTTAAGAGCAAGCTGGGGGATCCAATCAACAGCGTACGACGACCATATGGTGCGCCTGCAAACTTGAAAGTAATACGTTAATTCCCACTGAGCGATTTGTGCGCTGGGTTTGTGACCTGCCAATAAAAAAAAAACCAAGTGACGGATAGTAGGACAACCTCTAACTAATTAGGATACTTTGAAATGTACCGGGAATGTCCATTTCCTTAATGGGATTGCTCCAGACGTTCGGCTGGTTAACAAGCTCGAGCTGCCAAAAGTCGATATCCCCGTGGTCCAAGAAAATGTGATGGACAAAATACGGAAAAAAAATTATAAAAAAATTTCATATTTACTGTAATGGGCATGAAAATAAGCACAGTTTCGGTGTCGGATTCGTAATAGGAGAGAGACTTCTTCGCCAAATACGAGCGACTCCCTGCTATCCGCGTAAATGCGAAATTGTTCAACATATTTTTGATCTACGCGACCGACCGAGGAAGACGGCGATGAGATGAAAGATTGATTGTCCGAAAGATGTTTTTTCGCCCCACATACAGAATGTTCAGCCCCACAATCATCTCCGAATTGACTGAGGCTGATCGACCTCGCCAGTGCTCGAAACATGGCCAGAATAAAGTATGTACACAAATATCTTAATCAGATCGACCACGTTTTGATAGACGCTGACGTCCAAATTTAAGTGTGGCAATGATTGGGGGCCTATTATTGACTCGCATCATTTTCTCATCTCTGCACGGCTAAAAGCGAGGGACAAAAAACTCAAGGAAAGTTAAACGTCTAAAGGCTGCAATTACCGACAGACTTGCCTGAGAGCACAAGACAACCTCCCGCAATGCAGGAGCAGTAGCGCATATCTATAGAGCACCTTTTAACACTACCGGCGACCACGAAAAGGGAACTTGTTCCGAGGAACAATGCCGCGTATTAATAGAAGGAAGGAACGCTACGTACAGTTCGTACGTTTCGAACGAAGGAGCATCCAAAAATTTTTATGAAATATGGTCGAACGAGTGTATACCTAACTACTGGAGTCGGAGTTTTCTTTGTTCAGATCATGCAAACTGCCCCAACTATTTCGAAATTATCCTTCTTAGAATCGCTTATAAGGTCATTTCAAACATATGAGAAGATTGAAGGTGATCGTGAATCAACTGATTGGGCCTTATTAGTGTGCTTTCAGATCTGATTCCACCACTCGGCGAATCTTACAAAAAAACTCTTTAAAATTAATTATCGCATCACTTCCTCGCGATTTTTAATCCATCCTCGAGATAACGAAATGGAGATACCTATATACAGCTGTATCGGTATTGGGTTTCACCGCAAGCTTTTGGCTGTGCAAAATGACATTGAGCAACACCCTCAGCTAATTCAAAATTGGGAAGGATCTCTCCGAGACATTCAAACCTAAACGGGGTTTCAGATAGTGTGAACATATAATCTGCCATTACTTTAATTTGATGCTAAAAAAAGGCGTATGCTGACGACGCTGACATTATCGGCTGAACATTCCTACCTTTAGTTCTGCTTACTCCCAACTGGAAAAAGAAAATTGGTTTGTTGATGAATGACGAATGAGAGGTAAATGAGAAAAATGGCAGTGTAAAATTCGAGGGACGAAACACTCTTGCCAACAAAGATAACTCTAGACTAAGTAGGCAATTTAAATCTTAAGCACTCTCTCGGTAAACGAAGTCTTGATCTACAAGTCACATAGCGTATCAGTCCTACTCTATGCTGCAGAAACATGGACGCTGACAATTTCAGATGCAGCGGCTGTGGGAGCGTTCGAGAGCAACTATTTCCCAAAAAGTTACGGTACTACAATGGCAATGGCAACTACTGAACAAGGTTTAATGATGACCTGTACGATATTTATGCAGACGTCAATATAGTCCAGTGAACTCAAGCACAGCGGCGATGCCATGTTATACGAATGAAATATAGTACTCCGAGTCAAGATTATTTTCTAATCGGAATCTGCCTATGGAAGCAGATTCACTCCTTTTAAAAGAGAAAGTGATCTTTGTTCCTTTGTTGTATCCAATTGGCGCTAGTGTACCCCACGGGGAATTGCCTAGCGTGATTTTTTGAACGGCCAAAGCCGCTTAAATGATTAAACGCTAATTAAGTAAGTATTCATAACTGCCTAATTAGGCATTCCATATCTTGTGTTTTACTTGGTTAATGTAAATACGAATATCAAACCAACTCTCTACTCATCCTAGAAATTTTGATGTATGGAACTCTAAATAAATCATTATAAAGTTGTAATAACTGGGGGTGTTTGAATAGCTGTATACATCTGAGCCAGCCGATATTTTTGACAGTGGCTCAAGTGCACTGAAAATATTCTGGTGTCAATTTTAGTCCTACTTACCAAAAGTAGTTTAGAAAATAAAAAGTATACCTTAGCCCTTATCAGAAACAAAAAAAAAAAAAACCAATTTACTAGAAAAACTACATTAAGTTACTGCATTGTACAGTAAGCCCAAAATTTTATTACTGAAGCTGCCTAAAGGTATGCTATATAAGTATAAGATATTGTATTAAACACGTTTGTTTGCGCATAGATACCCAACAAGAATATTTTGAGCTATATACAATAGATTGGGGCGATTTATTAACCGATATCGCACCATCGATTTATCGATAAGATTTGGGCTCAGGAGAAAAAGTTCCACTATGTATACCCAAAAAAATAATTTTCGAGCCTGCGATATTTAATTTTTTTGACTTTTTTTCGACTTTAATTTTTAAGGTTTTTTTTCATGACCTACTAAAAAGTTTCATTCTATATTATAAATATTTAGCTTTCATAGAAGGAATGTATTAATCCTTTTTGCAGAAGATCTCTTAAATCTCTTTTCTTGTTGTCACTCTACTCTTGTTTTTGAAAATATGCCAGCTTAAGTTCTATTTCTGTAATAGGCTTAATTTTTCTTCGTTTGTTTCTTACATTCACTTCCTCGTAAGTTTCTTGCTTGTAAGATGTTTTGTAAAAAAAAATGTGGTGGGGTGCTCTTTAGTCATTTTTAAAACCTTTATTTCATTCCAATTTAAATCTTTTTCATCCATATTGGTATTACAATTGTATTCCCATTCAGCTTGCAAAGCTTTTAAGTCATATAATGATTCAAACTTTAGCTCGTGTACTTTTAAAGGTGGGTTGGTTTTTTGCATTTTTAATTAAAGCTAAATACTGATCAGGGGTATACAGAGGGCCATAATTTAAGTTATTTTTTACCTCTCTTTCAATAATGCTGTGCACGCTGTCGGTCTGATTTTGTGTATGGCCTCTGATTAAGAACTTATGTGTAATACTATTAATTTTTAAGTTTTGTGCAGCAAATAAATACAAAGAAGCTATAAATTTGTTTTTATTTTGACTGCAACAATTATCCGAGTAAAATACCACATCAATTTGGTCTTCGCTTTGATCACTTAAATCTTTCAAGTAATGCCATACATATGAGCCTATCTCAACAGCTTCTCGCTTTGCATCTTTTTCTGACCAAAAATAACAATGTACGTTTTCATATGCTGCTTTGGATTCATTTCTTGTTAGTTCTGACACAGTCAAGTTGTAATAATTTAATTTTGATTTGTAGTAAAATGAAGAAGTTTGTCCTCTAGGAAATTGCAATACTGCCTCCAAATCATACACAGCTACTTTAAAGCTATTGTTGACTTTATTACGATCATTTAGCTTTTCATCCCTGCTTAAATCTTTTTCCTCAAAATGAGTGTTATATTTTTCCTCTAGCTTGTCATTTAAATCAAGTTTCCTATTATTTCGAGACAATGGTCACACTGGTCCTTTTTGGGGTGATGAAGACCAATATTGAATTCGGTTTTAAATATATCATAGTATTTTTGATATGATCCAGGATCTTTTAAATTATCGTATTGCTGGCTCCTAAATCATTAAATAAATCTCGTATAGTTTTACTATCATCTATGTACTCTTTAGACGAGGAGGCTCTGATGTAATGCGCTTCAATCCAAGGATTTGAATTTATATGCGCTTTTATATCCTCAGTCACTTGAGGGTTCTTGGAACTGCAAGCTTTTCCTCTCAAATCTTGTAGATCCAATACGTGCTCCTTCGACTTAGCTTGCGCTGTATAAACCATACGTTCTGAAATATCTACAGTTGCTTTAAGGAATGTTTTGCATACTCTTATGTTCTTATTATCTACTAGGAAATAAAATGCTTTATTATTTTATCTTGGCTGCTTGGCATTTGAGTACTTATATTTTGTGCTAACGTCGATCATGCACAAAAGCAAATAAGTCCTTTGCTTCAATAAGTCACCCAAATCCCAAAATTTCCAGAAAATTTCATACCTATCTTCGATGCCAATTTTTTCAGAACATTTAAATCAACATTTTTGATTACATGTTGTTTTAAGGTAATGTGCTGGGACGATTTTTTGAGCTCTGGATACATAAGATTTACCTCTGTTATGATAGCTTTTCATTTTATTCTGTTTCCAATTTAAGGGCTGAGATATACCTTTGGTTTTTTTTTTTTTTTTTTGAGCTGAAGCAAATTACTCTTCATCTGAACTCACTGAAGAAGAAGGTTGATAAAACAGATAGTTATTTCTACGAAACGCACATTGGAAAGTCGGATCTTCATCGCTGATATCGCCATCACTTTCATACGTATATACAGGAGACGTTTGAAATTTTAAAATCGACCTTTTTTGACGTGTAGGTCGAGTATTTGAGTTCTTAAAGTACGCTGTTGTACAATAGACATTATGTAAATTGTATACAAGTACTTATGCTATCATTTCAATAATTAATTTGCTGCGGAGTAATAACTTCAGAAGGTGCGGTACTAGATGAAGAAGGGATACTAAAAACTTCTGTGATTTCTTTGGGATCTTCCTCGTTTTCTGATAAGCTACTATCAACCTCATATGGAGGAACCAAGCTTTTAATATGCTGAGCGTCCATTACTTCAACTCCTATATTTTCAGTTATAAAATTATAATAAATAAAATTAATTAGTTGAAATAAAGCACCATAATTATTTAAAAATTATGGATTTATCTGTATTTACCTCTTCCTATTGTAAAACAGCTGGACATGGATTTAAATAACTCTTGATGTTTGTTAAGTTTTGAGTTTTTTAGTATTTAGCTATGAATGTTGAAAATTTTTGAAGTATAATACAAAGTTTACTTTATTATATCATAAATTATCGAAAACTAAAGATTTGTTTCGACTTGATTCACTCTACAATAAAAAATCAAAGCATATTCGAAGAGCATAGCGGGAGTAACGCTGAATTCGATCAGTTTAGAATTAACAGGTTAGCTGCGAAAATTTATAATACAAAGATGCAAAGGAATCTATTTCCGCCATTTCTGTCTCAATGACTATTACATAAGATTGAATATACTGGCCTCTGCCAGTTATCAAAATGTATCAGAATATCTAAAAAAAATGAAAATTTCGAGTTGCATCTGTTTACTTTGGAACGGGCGATATTATACACTTCATTGCAAACTTTTAAACTCATTTATATTGAAAAACTACCATTTATATAACTATACCTTCCACCAAAAAAATGGCATTTTAACTATAATCACGACGAAAAGTAAAGACGTAAGGATAGATACGAAGTAAGGATAGATATAGATTGATTAAAACATCGCGCTCGAAACTCTGACTTTTCCCGACGAATAGTAAGAGCCATAAATACTTTTTCCCATTTTCATATATGCCCTGCACTGAATCGCAATAGTGCCGAACTACCGCAGAGCTATCGCGTTGAAAGACGATAGTAGTGTCCCCCGTTGTATCCAATTAGCATCAGTATGGAGGTAGTCATTAAACCTCTAGTGCGAGACTAAAGGTTTCCATAAATGAAAATGGGGCAACCTCGATCCAGAAACGGTTTACTTAGCACATCAGAGCGTTGAGCCACGTAGCCGGGAGTTCTTCAAAATGGTTAAATATTTTGGTAGTAGTTATGGTGGTCGCCGTGGTGTAGTGGTAGCGTGCTCCACCTACGACACCGAAGACCGTGAGTTCAAGCCAAAGACAAAGCATATCGGCAGTGATTTGGCAAACACTCCGAGTGTATTTCTGCATCGACAAACTTTTCAGTGAAAATTTTTCCGTCTGCGAATTCAATTTGTAAGAAAAATTAAAAAAGTGCAATGAAAATTGGAAGAGATAGATATGGATTGAGAAAACGAAACAGCTCAATATTACTTTGAAAAAAAAAGTAGGGAAGGCTAAGTTCGGGTGTAACCGAACATTACATACTCAGCTGAGAACTTTGGAGACAAAATAAGGGAAAATCACCATCTAGGAAAATGAACCTAGGGTAACCCTGGAATGTGGTTGTATGACATTGGTATAAAATGGAAGGTATTAAATAGTATTTTAAAAGGGAGTGGGCCATAGTTCTATAGGTGGACGCCATTTCGGGATATCGCCATAAAGGTGGAACAGGGGTGAATCTAGAATGTGCTTTTTATACCTTTCATGTACATGAAATTGTATATTAACTTTGGTCCGATGTTTGTAACGTTGAGAAATATAGAAGATAGACTCACCATTATATATGCCGAATTGATCAGGGCGACAAAATGAGTTGATATAGCCATGTCCGTCTGTCCACCCGTCTGTCTGTTTGAACGCAAACTAGTCCCTCAAATTTTGAGATATCTTAATGAAATTTGGTACAAGGATATATTTTCGTATTATATTAGACATTTGTCGGATCCGGTAGGATCGGACCGCTATAACATATATCTCCGATACAACCAATCGTTCAGATAAGACGATTTTGGTCATTCCTGTCGCAATTTAGAAAGTATAAACGTGAAACTCGGTGATATATCAAAATGTATCAGAATATCTAAAAAAAAATGAAAATTTCGAGTTGCATCTGTTTACTTTGGAACGGGCGATATTATACACTTCATTACAAACTTTTAAACTCACTTATATTGAAAAACTGCCATTTATATAACTATACCTTCCACCAAAAAAATGGCATTTTAACTATAATCACGACGAAAAGTAAAGACGTAAGGATAGATACGAAGTAAGGATAGATATAGATTGATTAAAACATCGCGCTCGAAACTCTGACTTTTCCCGACGAATAGTAAGAGCCATAAATACTTTTTCCCATTTTCATATATGCCCTGCACTGAATCGCAATAGTGCCGAACTACCGCAGAGCTATCGCGTTGAAAGACGATAGTAGTGTCCCCCGTTGTATCCAATTAGCATCAGTATGGAGGTAGTCATTAAACCTCTAGTGCGAGACTAAAGGTTTCCATAAATGAAAATGGGGCAACCTCGATCCAGAAACGGTTTCTTAGCACATCAGAGCGTTGAGCCACGTAGCCGGGAGTTCTTCAAAATGGTTAAATATTTTGGTAGTAGTTATGGTGGTCGCCGTGGTGTAGTGGTAGCGTGCTCCACCTACGACACCGAAGACCGTGAGTTCAAGCCAAAGACAAAGCATATCGGCAGTGATTTGGAAAACACTCCGAGTGTATTTCTGCATCGACAAACTTTTCAGTGAAAATTATTCCGTCTGCGAATTCAATTTGTAAGAAAAATTAAAAAAGTGCAATGAAAATTGGAAGAGATAGATATGGATTGAGAAAACGAAACAGCTCAATATTACTTTGAAAAAAAAAGTAAGGAAGGCTAAGTTCGGGTGTAACCGAACATTACATACTCAGCTGAGAACTTTGGAGACAAAATAAGGGAAAATCACCATCTAGGAAAATGAACCTAGGGTAACCCTGGAATGTGGTTGTATGACATTGGTATAAAATGGAAGGTATTAAATAGTATTTTAAAAGGGAGTGGGCCATAGTTCTATAGGTGGACGCCATTTCGGGATATCGCCATAAAGGTGGAACAGGGGTGAATCTAGAATGTGCTTTTTATACCTTTCATGTACATGAAATTGTATATTAACTTTGGTCCGATGTTTGTAACGTTGAGAAATATAGAAGATAGACTCACCATTATATATGCCGAATTGATCAGGGCGACAAAATGAGTTGATATAGCCATGTCCGTCTGTCCACCCGTCTGTCTGTTTGAACGCAAACTAGTCCCTCAAATTTTGAGATATCTTAATGAAATTTGGTACAAGGATATATTTTCGTATTATATTAGACATTTGTCGGATCCGGTAGGATCGGACCGCTATAACATATATCTCCGATACAACCAATCGTTCAGATAAGACGATTTTGGTCATTCCTGTCGCAATTTAGAAAGTATAAACGTGAAACTCGGTGATATATCAAAATGTATCAGAATATCTAAAAAAAAAATGAAAATTTCGAGTTGCATCTGTTTACTTTGGAACGGGCGATATTATACACTTCATTACAAACTTTGAAACTCATTTATATTGAAAAACTACCATTTATATAACTATACCTTCCACCAAAAAAATGGCATTTTAACTATAATCACGACGAAAAGTAAAGACGTAAGGATAGATACGAAGTAAGGATAGATATAGATTGATTAAAACATCGCGCTCGAAAATCTGACTTTTCCCGACGAATAGTAAGAGCCATAAATACTTTTTCCCATTTTCATATATGCCCTGCACTGAATCGCAATAGTGCCGAACTACCGCAGAGCTATCGCGATGAAAGACGATAGTAGTGTCCCCCGTTGTATCCAATTAGCATCAGTATGGAGGTAGTCATTAAACCTCTAGTGCGAGACTAAAGGTTTCCATAAATGAAAATGGGGCAACCTCGATCCAGAAACGGTTTACTTAGCACATCAGAGCGTTGAGCCACGTAGCCGGGAGTTCTTCAAAATGGTTAAGTATTTTGGTAGTAGTTATGGTGGTCGCCGTGGTGTAGTGGTAGCGTGCTCCACCTACGACACCGAAGACCATGAATTCAAGCCAAAGACAAAGAATATCGGCAGTGATTTGGCAAATACTCCGAGTGTATTTCTGCATTGACAAACTTTTCAGTGAAAATTCTTCCGTCTGCAAATTCAATTTGTAAGAAAAATTAAAAAAGTGCAATGAAAATTGGAAGAGATAGATATGGATTGAGAAAACGAAACAGCTCAATATTACTTTGAAAAAAAAAAAAAAAAGTAAGGAGGGCTAAGTTCGGGTGTAACCGAACATTACATACTCAGCTGAGAACTTTGGAGACCAAATAAGGGAAAATCACCATCTAGGAAAATGGACCTAGGGTAACCCTGGAATGTGGTTGTATGACATTGGTATAAAATGGAAGGTATTAAATAGTATTTTAAAAGGGAGTGGGCCATAGTTCTATAGGTGGACGCCATTTCGGGATATCGCCATAAAGGTGGAGCAGGGGTGAATCTAGAATGTGCTTTTTATACCTTTCATGTACATGAAATTGTATATTAACTTTGGTCCGATGTTTGTAACGTTGAGAAATATAGAAGATAGACTAACCATTATGTATGCCGAATTGATCAGGGCGACAAAATGAGTTGATATAGCCATGTCCGTCTGTCCATCCGTCTGTCTGTTTGAACGCAAACTAGTCCCTCAAATTTTGAGATATCTCAATGAAATTTGGTACAAGGATATATTGTTGTATTATATTAGACATTTGTCGGATCCGGTAGGATCGGACCGCTGTAACATATATCTCCGATACAACCAATCGTTCAGATAAGACGATTTTGGTCATTCCTGTTGCAATTTAGAAAGTATAAACGTGAAACTCGGTGATATATATTCCAATATATCATAGAAGATTTTCTGTAAAAATCATTTCGAACAGAGCTATATATAATATATATCCCATACCGATCGTTCAGATAAGGGGGTTTTTTGCCATTTATATTTATCTTAAAAATCGCTTAGGTATGTAGATCTTTTCACTATATATTTCCTATACATCCGATTATTTGGAGATTTCGAACGGGATATGATTATTGTTCAGCCCCATTCATGAAAGGTATGAAGTCTTCGGCACAGCCGTAGACAGTCCCGTCCTTACTTGTATTTTTTATTTGCCGTGGGAACCAAACGAAAAGTTACAAGTTACAATGTTTCAATCCTTTTTTCATATTTGGATTTCGGCCATTTTTTATACCGAGAAAAAGTTAGTTCAGATAAGTACGTGAACTAAGTTTAATAAAGATATATCCATTTTTGCTCAAGTTATCGTGTTAACGGCCGAGCGGAAGGCCAGACTGTCGAATGTGTATAAAAACTGGGCGTGGCTTCAACCAATTTCGCCCATTTTTACAGGAAACAATTATCGTCGTAGAATCTATGCTCCTACTAAATGTCACAAGGATTGGTTAAATTTTGTTCGATTTATGGCATTAAACGTATTCTAGACAAATTAAATGAAAAGGGCGGTGCCACGCCCATTTTGAAATTTTATTTTATTTTTGTATTTTGTTGCACTATATCATTACTGGAGTTGAATGTTGACATAATTTACTTATATACAGTAAAGATCTTCAGTTTTTTGTTAAAATTTGACTTAAATTTTTTTTTTAAGTGGGCGTGTTCTTCATCCGATTTTGCTAATTTTTATTTGGCACATACATATATAGTCATAGTAGTAACATTCCTGCCAAATTTCATCATGTTATCTTGAAAGACTGCCGTATAACGGCTTGCAAAGCTTTCAAATTACCTTCTTTCAAAAGTGGGCGCTGCCACGCCCATTGTCCAAAACTTTACTAATTTTCTATTTTACGTCATAAGGTCAACCCACCTACCAAGTTTCATCGCTTTATCCGTCTTTGTTAATGAATTATCGCACTTTTTCGGTTTTTCGAAATTTTCGATATCAAAAACGTGGGCGTGGTTATAGTCCGATTTCGTTCATTTTAAATAGCGATCTGAGATGAGTGCTCAGGAACTTAGGTACCAAATTTCATTAAGATACCTCAAAATTTACTCAAGTTATCGAATTTACGGGCGGACGGACGGACGAACTGACATGGCTAAATAAATTTCTTTTTTCGCCCAGATCATTTTGATATATAGAAGTCTATATCTATCTCGATTAGTTTATGCCGCTACGGATTGCCGTTATGCGAACAAAGTTAATATACACTGTGAGCTCTGCTCAGCTGAGTATAAAAACATGCTAACAAACAGAGCTTCTCAACCCCTATACGTATATTTTGAGCACTTTGGTTTTTGTTTTGGCCGGAAGAATAGCCACAGATACAAATTCATACTTTGAGTGAAAAAAAAAAAAAAATCATCGCACTCCCATATGCCACCCATATAAATTCGACTCATATGAAAGTACCTGAATTTCATATGAAAGCGCAAAGAAAAAGTACTTCCATATGAAGCCAAGGCATTTAGGTATGATGATCAAATTTACACAAACAAATTAACAACAAATATTTTCCAACAATTTTGTAGCACTGAGAAAAATTTTAATTAAAAATTTATTCATTAAGGAGACCATCAAAATTCTTTGGACATTTAAAATAATTATTTTTTTGTCAATTTAAAAAATCTTCAGTGTACATACAATTTTCTATGTTTATTGTGATTTGCACTTCAATGTAAAACTGCTTGAATAGCCCTGATCAATTCCATCGTAATGTGGACCCAACGCCTTTAACACCAATCTCACTATGATCCGCTCCTGTTAAAACTGCCAGTTTCCTTGGACTTTCGTTATGAGTGGTTATGCCCCCTTTTTTATTGGACGTTGGGGCAGCGCACTACACTCAAGTGGCTTAATGAAACCAGGCAAATCCTGTTCATGTGACCGCTCCCCGTGGGACCGCCGTTAGGCGTAACGTCACGGGGGGAAAGGCGATTTAATCGTCACTACTTCGTATGCGCATTTCTCTGCGCTCCCTTTCAGCATGCATCAATTTCGTCATTACTATAAAGGCCATCTTGCTCCCAGCAATCCAACAATCTATTTGTCCGCACATGCGTGTAACTAAATTCCTAATGGAAGGCTCTTCTCCATAAACTCTGTTTACAGACAGTCTTTCGCAATGAAAACGAGGGCAGTGAAACATTACATGTTCTGCGCTTTCCAATTCGGAGGGACAGCGTGGACAGAAAGGATCCTCCTCTATCCCACGCTTATGTAGATATTCCTTGAAGCCGCCGTGCACGCACAATATCTGTGTGAGGTGGTAATTTAGTTCGCCGTATTTTCGCTGTTGTTTTTGTTGTTGTTGTTGTAGCGATTAGGTTAGTCCCCGAAGGCTTTGGGGAGTGTTATCGATGTGATGGTCCTTTGTCGGATACAGATCCGATACGCTCCGGTAACACAGCACCATTAAGGTGCTGACCCGACCATCTCGGGAATGATTTATATGGCCACATTGAACCTTCAGGCCATCCCTCCTTCCCCACCCCCAAGTTCCATGAGGAGCTTGGGGTCGCCAGAGCCTCGTCTGTTAGTGAAACGGGATTCGCCGCTCGAAGGCGAGGTTGACAATTGAATTGTAGAAGCTATATATTGCGCTACACAACCCCTTGAATCCCTTGCCATATTTTCGCTCGTACCATTCCGCTATATTCCGGACTAGCATGAAGGTCCAGCGCCCTTTTCTATCTTCCCACCGTTCTTGCCACCTAACTATTCTTCGTGACCTTGCGATTTTCTTAGCATCTTCAGATGGTCGGCTGATTCTAATGCCATACAGGTCGGCCATTTCATCTAAGAGTAGATCTACTGGGATTTGCCTGGATAAAACATGGATCGCGTCGTCGGACACCGTCAGATAAGCACATGTAATTCGTATAGCAGTAATGCGGTAGGCTGCTAGTATATCTGTTTGGTGGACCATTTTAGATCCATGCCATACTGTAGCTGCATATAATATTATAGAGCTGGTTACGTTGGATAATAGCTGACGGGTAGCTTCGCTTGGGCCGCCGATGTTGGGCATTATTGGCGTTAGGGCTCCACTAACTCTAGAAACTTTCTCCCCCACCGCCCTGAAGTGCTCCCTTAAAGTTAGTTTTGAGTCAATGATTACTCCTAGATATTTCAAGGAGGGCTTTTAATTTATTTGATAATCTCCTATGGTTAGGACCAACTTATCCACAGTCCGCTTTGAGCTCACCAGAACCAAGTGGTCATGCCCATTGAATGGGATGAAGCCCATACCCACGCGGCAAGAAAGGCCGAAACCAGCGTAACCGGAAGATCGTCAGGTTTTAACAAGCAGCAGTGCTGCATGTTCATTTAAAGTGTAAGGCGATACATACATAACAAAAATCCAAAATTAACGTCAAAACTTCTCACCTTTTGAATTTTATTTTGTCACAGCAGCTCAACCCCTATACACTTATAGCATTTTTTTTTTCCCCCTAAATCATAGGAACAGATACAAATTTACACTTCAAATATGAAAAAAGTTCAAAGCGCTCCTGTACATAAATACAATTCATATGGAAATTTTTATTTTTAAAAGCACCTTCATATGTATTCTGGATGAGCACTACAGTATAAAAAACAAATTTACACTACCAAATTGACAAGTAAAAAATATTCAAAAATATTATGGCACTGAAAAAGATTTTATTCAAAATTGATTCATTAACGGAATTAAAATTACTGCAGTCATTCAATGGTTCGAACTCGGAATTTGAGATAAGACTTGGAAACTTGCATACGCCTTTATGTTAATGTTTATGTTAAAATAATATTAAAGGTATTAAATGACATGATAATTCGCATCTGCTCGCCTTGAAATGTTCGAGGCTCGGGTCGCAATATCTAGTACTTGGCCAATATCTCGGGCTCAGTTCGGAGTTGAACACCATAAAGTTCTCCACAGGTCCAGCCTCAAGTACAGTTTCGTAAGATAAGGCTCAAGCAGTTGCTGAAACTTTGCATTGACCTTATTAAGCAGCGAACTCATTCAAATATTTTATTTGGACTAACATTTTGATCGCCAGCAACATCGATTCAAAATTTTTAAAAATGAGTGTGGCTCTGCGCTTTCGAGACTGAATTTTTCATCACAATTCCGAAGCTGTAACTGAGGTAGTAGTTCACGCATCATTCCAAAATTTATGTATGTGTTCTGAATACCTTATTAATGACTGAGTGAAGTTGTTGTGCTGGATTTTCAGAATTAAGTTTAATTGCTCTTGACTATTGTGATGATAACGCCATTTACGAAATGTTTTAGGCAATCGATATATGAAAACTTTTGAGCCTTTTGAACATTTGAATATTTAATTTTTATTTTTTAATACAAAAAAAATGTTAGTGTACAATTTACAACACACATTTTGCACATGTACTATAGCAATTTGAACTTCCCCTCCATCATTTTCGTCGCGCTCAGAATGTAGGAATCCGATATGAGTCCGAAAAATATGAAAAATATGAGCATCAGAAATACGATCATAAAAGAGTCTTCTGTGACTCCGATATGTTGAAAAATAAGTGATATGTACATATGTATATGCCAAGAGTGTTCAGCAAACAAAGCAAGTTTGGTACAAATATTTGCATTTTATTTTGAAAAAATGTCTTTCATATTCAATTTGAATTAAATTATTACTTATAATGGGTCTTGCTGTGTCCGTATTAAATTCGCCTGGACGCCTCTATCTAATCATCTTCGTAAGGACTGTCATTTTGAAAAAGTAAGTATTTCGATAAAAACTGCCTCCGCAACCTAGTTGGTCTGCGAGCTTGTCTTTAATTGGAGCTGCTGTCGGTATGCCTTACATTTATTGGTTTCCGCCGAAATTCCTTTTTTTCAACTAAGGATATGCTTCCCCATTTTTTATGCCATGCACCCAAAATACGCTCTGATCTACCCAATCTAATCTATTATATGAAGCATATACATAACTCCAAAAATACTCTTATAAGTAGCATATTATGAGCCCATTCAGAGTCACATCCGACCCTTATTTAGGCTCATATAATGTATGCAACTGGCGGCCGCCGTGGTGTGATGGTAGCGTGCTCCGCCTACCACACCGAAGACCCTGGGTTTATGCACCGGGCAAAGCAACATCAAAATTTTATAAACAAGTTTTTTTCAATTAGAAGATAATTTTTCGAAGCGGGGTGCGCCCCTAGGCAGTGTTTGGCAAGCACTCCGAGTGTATTTCTGCAATGAAAAGCTCTCAGTGAAAACTCATCTGCCTTGCAGATGCCGTTCGGAGTCGGCATAAAACAAGTAAGTCTCGTCCCACCAATTTGTAGGAAAATTTAAAAGGGGCACGACGCAAGTTGGAAGAGAAGCTCGGCCTTAAATCTCTTCGGAGATTATCGCGCTTTTCATTTATTTATTTTTAATGTATGCAACTTAGCTCATATCGGTCGACCATCGTATGAAGGGAAATACAATCATTCTGAATTCATTCATAAATGAATGTAAACGATCCGAATTACGACTCCTTGCTGACTTTTTTTGACTCCTAATGTTTGCTGGCTTAAATATTAAAAATTTTGAGCTTGGTTACTAACAAATTTCTAGAAATTTTTGATTTTAATTCATAATATTTTCATTCAATATTTGATTAATTCATTTTAATCAATATTTATACAAATTTATGCAAAATTTAAATTTGCACTTGTCTCAAAATTTAATGTGAAACCGAAATTGATTGAAACATCGCCAACAGGCTTAAGCACCACTTTAGACCCGATTTGCGTGGGTTTAGCATGCGACAGAGCATTTTTTACATTTTTATATAAAGAATATCCTTTGCGTTGAAGCCTTGCGTAATAGTATTTAAATAGTTGATTAATATCATCCAAGAAGCTGGAAGGTGGCAATTGCTTCCAGTCGACATCCGTTATTGTCCATATAACAACTATTGAGTCGTCAATTGGCAGATTTGTATTATCAATACTAGCAATATCTGTTATATTCGCATAGTTTCCAACAACATTGTATAATTCTTGCTCATTGTTCAGCTGGCGACCACTGCCTATGGCGATTGAATATGATGGCGAGGGTGGTGTAACCGGACGTTGAAGATGCTCAAGCTGTTGAACAGCTGATACACAATTGATTACGCGACTGACTGTTAAGGTTATGTTATACAAGCCCACTGCTATAAATAGCGCTGTAATTAAATACCAAAACAAAAAGAAAAAAAACCAAATTACAAAAATGTTTTAATAATAGTTTTTGTATCTTTTGTTCTCAATGAATTTGTAGCTACCGTTATTTCTATAAATGTTTACATGCATATTAAATTTTTAATAATACTTTAGACAATTGATGTGTAAGCTCATTTTGTTGACCAACTACTCCGAGGAGATCTTCTTTTATACTAAACTGTGTCTTTGTTCCAGTTGTAAATTATAAAATGGATAACTTAATTAGGTAGGGAGGAGTCTGTCAAAAACAATGACACAGACAGCTAATTAACGGAGAAAATATATACAAGCGGAGCCAAGATTGATGTGTTGATAGATTTGAGCGGACCTGCTTCTCGCAAATAGTATTGCATGAACAAGTTAATAACGGAAATACCAAGCAAAAAGGAGATACACAAATTAAACTACAGTTAAACTTGACTGGCAACTCACCTGCTGTTATTGTTACTTAGGCTTAATTTTGTTATTCGAATTTAAGCTGTGGTTAAAGCCTATCTAAAAAACCCCTGCCATTTTGGCAATATTACTGCTCATTATATTTAAGGGGGTCATAAGAGAGGGTTTAATCTCTAGATAACTTAAAGTGGTACTGCATAACCCAGCCTTACTTTATTATAAAAGTACTAGCAGACCCGGCAGACGTTGATCTGCGCAAGCTTTGGTCTATCTGCATAAGTTCTAAGCAGTTTTTACCTCTTACTCTCCCTTTCCATCTCTCCACCTTTCCAATTCTTTTTATTCACTCTTCCATCTGCCTTTCTCTTTTTATGCGTCTCTTTTTCACTATCCGCTCCCCCCCTCACTTCTTTCTCGCTCCATCTAGCCATATCTCTATCTTCGTCTTAATCAGTATTTTTCCTTCTATCTTTTCTCTTCTCTTTAGTTTTTCTTGTTAATCTCCATCGCTTTTCCCCGTCCCAGTCCCACAATAATTCGAAGTCCCAGTCCCAGTCTCAGTCCCAGTCCCAGTCCCAGTCCCAGTCCCAGTCCCAGTCCCGGTTCCGCTCCCACTCCCACTACCAGTCTTAATGCCGCTCCCAGTTCCAGTACCAGTCCCAGTCCTAGTCCAAGTCCAAGTCGGTCCCTGCTCCATTTCCCAAAAAAAGTTCCATAAATACTAATCTAGGCAAAGGGCTACCTATATACCAAATTTCAGGTAAATCGAAGCAAGAACAGAATTTGTTCGAATAGATCAGCCCCTGGACCATTTCCCGGAAAGAAACTTCACAGGAATGCTATCCTATCTTTCAAGTTGGATCAAACTTCACACAGTGTGCAAATTTTATTTAAATGGGTTGAGTAGCTTAGGAGTCCATCGTGGACAAACAACGTGACACGAAATTTATATATATCAAGAAGATCAAAAATCAGCAGAAACAGTTTCGATAAACAAAGGCCGCGGCAAGAAAAATGGTAACCTGCTGTCCCTGGTCTCAGCATAGAAATGTATACACATCAAGCTACTTCTCTGTCCCCTGATCGGAGAACCCGAAACCAAATTAACCATTACTTGACTGACAGCATATTTACCTCTAGCGTCCTGGATGTGCGCTTCGTATGAAATCCAAATATCTAAACAGGCCATCTCCTCTTTTTAACCAAGATACGCAAACACCTCTGTGCAGCAAAGGAAGTACACGAAATGACGCGGCGAAAGTAGCCGTCGGGAAGTCTTTCACCTGACGATGCAGCTGAGCAGTAAAAGCACATTCTTCTCTTATTTCATACCGCCATTGCAGATATCATAAGTCAAATGTTACCCGGAAGGGAAGCGAATATTTAACAAAAGTACCTGAGGCAGAACGGATTGAGCGGAAACTTCGGATGCTGGCTGATAGGAATGATGCCCGAAATGTTACCGAAAAATCCGGCGGGTGCTGGAAAATTTTATGACCAGGGCAGTTTCCTGCAGAAATAATAATATCGACCTGGTAACGAACCCTTTGAAAAATCTTATATTAAAAAAAACATCGGAGATCACGATAAAAGGAGTTGCCCCAGCAATATACGGGGCTGAAAATAATCCCCAGATAGGGCATGCCTGTCGCAAATACTATCTAATATACAGAAACTCGAAATTTCGTGGGGTAGAAATAAGAGACGGGAGCACCAAGCAATCGTGTAGTTCGGCATGTAAAAAATTTTATGGAAATGTACGAGTTTAACCCTTCAAGTCGGGTAAACTCTAATATAAAAGCTTAACTTGCCGTTTTTCAAGTGGGCTTAAAATAACTAGAGCTTATCCAGGGGTTGAAGTGAAACCGCAATAGAGGTAATTTTACCAGACACAAAAAATGTCGGGCTATTTGAGAAGAGCTTCGTCGGCTTTTTAACAACCGGTACGAGTTATAGTTTTATAATCGAAAGCGAAATATTTGTCGAGTTATCGCTTTTTTATCGGTTTATTATTTTCAAGTCATCGGCTTCGAATTGGTTTCTTATCGGCTTTTTCATCATCGATTTTATGTTGAAATTTTATTTGGTAACACCCCAAAAACAAATCGATAACTTTCTGGTAACAAGTCGATAGGAATTTGATGTAATTTTTCTAACCCATCTTTAACTTTTCAACAAATAATCGGAAACTTTTCAATAGTAAATAAATAGCTTGTCTTTACAAACCTAGAACAGGTCGACAAAAAATCGACGTATCATCGACGACTTTTGTTGCCGATAGAAAAATGTAAACATTTCAATAACATATCGATAACACACCGATAAGAAGAAGGTAACTCGCCCATAAGAAATGGGTAACACGCTCATTTCCCACCCACAGCAAACCGATAACTCAACGATGACAAAGCGTTAACACTTCGATAACAAATTGATAAAACGCAATACGGTTTCGGTTCCGGCTTCGGTTTTGGCTTCGGGTTTGACTTTCAGTTTTCCCTTTCCTTTCGTTTCTATCACTTTCCTCTCAATTTCTCGGCTTGCTTTGAATACGCAACCTTGACGATAACAATAAGCATCACTATCCACATCCACATCATTACCGCCATCGTTTTTATAGTGTCATTTTTCTTCATAATACGACCTAATTAAACCTTCTAGGCCATACCGCAAAGTTATTTACAAATCAACAAACGTTCCAGCAGTAGTTTTTTACCGCTACACCAGCAACTAGGGCATTGAGATGCATAGCGTCTTTACAACAACGGCAACCATCAGCAATTACAACAAGAACAAGAAAAACAAAAACGACTCCCAGACCACAAGTTGCTGTACAACAACGAATTGAACTAAAGAAATAATCTTACACTTACAGATTTACAGTAATTCTGCCCTTAAACTTCACCAAATGGAAAAACACGATCAAAAATTTCAGTTAGTCACCCTTATTCTGCATTTCGATTACATTCCCGTTCTACGCTCCGCTTTAATCGAAGTTGGGTATTCTGCATTACGACGGAATTGTTACGAGAAAAGGAAGAGCAAATTATTTTTCGAAATCAGCTGTTTGTACGGAATGTGTTAAGACTGGAACAAAATAAATTAAAGAAAATTTTTTAAAAAACACTGAAAAACGTTTATGTTTTATTATCCACGCCATTTTGTACAAAAAAAAGTAATAGAATATATTGCCGCATGTGTTATATTTTTTTGAGTGAAGTGCTTTCATAATTGTAAGTGTGATTTTGTCGTTCTTTTGTCCAATTCCCTGCCGTGCCCACTAAGTTTTGTTAAAACGGATTCCTGCACGAATATAATTGACATTTTCTGAATTTTATGGATGTTAATTTCATTGCACTGTCCTAAAATACTTTCTAAAGATTTATTTATTCTACTCCGACAGCTTACTTTGGCATATAACTGGACCCAACGAACAGACACTAATTATAGCTGTCTGTTATAATGGAATCAATAGCTGCGGCATTATTTGTGGAGTTGGAAAGCAACGCATACGAAAATGGCCAGGCGAGAATGGAGAGGCAAATATTGCGAGATTTGTGTAATCCATTTGAGATGAGTGACGAATTGTAAGAAATTGAACTTAAAAGTGGTAACGTTTAATGACATATTTTCTTATTTAGTTTCAAAAAAACTTTCGACTTAATAAGGATGCTTTCAAGTATGTGTTATATACTTTTGCGGGGCAAATTCTTCCAAAGACTTTGGCATCGACATCTGCCCTTAATATTATAGTAGATGTTTTGAGATTTTTTGCAGAAGGCAGAATAGGGCAGATTATAATGTAGGAATGGGAGAGTCAGCAGTGTCAAAGTCACTGTCTACGTTCCTCAGTGGATAACATTTGAACAAAGTGAAAAGGAGAAAATACAAGCGAAGCAAGAATTTTGTGCGAAGGCTGGCTTCCCAGGAGTCATCATATCTCGCTTTGTTGCCATTAAATTAGACAACGTCTCATACTGCACTTGTGTTGGAAACATATAAAAAACAATCACCATCAAGCCTTTTACGTTTCTCAATAACTAATAAAAAAATAAAAAGAAAACAAATTTGCAACTTAGAAAAACGGAACTACGATCGAAATGTAGAATACACAAAATCGAACGATTCAAAGTTGGATCGAAAGAGATTGGAACACAGAACACCAAAGTTGCCAAATCGAAAAAATTCCAATCCAAGTCGAAATGCAGAATAGGGGTGAATATCTTCAACCTAGGAAAGTTTACTGCTGCTTTTAAGCTTCTTTATACCACTGGCGGCCACCGTGGTGTGATAGTAGCGTGCTCCGCCTATCACACCGTATGCCCTGTGTTCGCACCCCGGGCAAAGCAACATCAAAATTTTAGAAATAAGGCTTTTCAATTAGAAGAAAATTTTTCTAAGCGGGGTCGCCCCTCGGCAGTGTTTGGCAAGCGCTCCGGGTGTTTTTCTGACATGAAAAGCTCTCAGTGAAAACTCATCTGCTTTGCAGATGCCGTTCGGAGTCGGCATAAAACATGTCCGGCCAATTTGTAGGGAAAATCAAGAGGAGCACGATGCAAATTGGAAGAGAAGCTCGGCCTTAGATCTCTTCGGAGGTTATAGCGCCTTACATTTATTTTTTTTGGTATACCACTTTTAAAACCACCAAATAGTTTTAAGGAGTTTAAGAGATATCTTTGTTTAGTTTTAGTCCAGACACTTGAAATATATTGTCTTCGATGAAAAGTTCAAAATTAAAACTAGAAAAGTTTTATCCGTTTCACGTTTTTCAACTTTTTTTGGTCTACATAATGAACTATGAGATAATAAACCCAGCTTTTAAAATATTTGAGTTTAGATTTTAATTCAGATGCTTGAAAAATGGAGATTTTCTGAACTCGAACTTAAACCAAAAGGTTTTAATTCAAAACCAGAGATTTGAGCTATTTTCGTTTCAAACTATGCAAGATCTGCATTTAAAACCAAAAAAAGTTTTGTCATGCATATAGACCAAAAAGTTTAAGATATAAACAAGAAATTTCAACCGTGTACTTAAAAAAGCCAATCTACATGTTTTTGTACATACATTGAAAGTAATTTGATAATATCCTATGCAAAGAGTCAACTCATATCCGATATTTGTAGACCAAAATATAATATTTCCTGTGATGTTGCAACATTTAACCAAAAATTTAGCTAGCGGCTCAACTTCAAAAGCCAACAAATGTTAAGAACTTTAAAGCGAAAAAAAAATAGGGAAGACAAAAAAGTGCAGCAAACAAGTATGATGAACATATGCAGTTGAATGAGTATGAAACAACACCTCACACCTTAAGAAGTTTCACGATAATAACGGTAGGTATATAAGTGCGGCGAAATACCGTTTAATATATCATTAAAAGTAATACCATTAAACTTAACAGTTAGAATCTCTTTACTCAACTAACAAATACGAAAAATGTTCAAGTTCATGGTGAGTAGCAAAAATTCTTAACAGAAAAATTAGGTAATGCATCACAATTGAGTCATACTGGAACAACGCATATTTCTAATTCAGCCAAAGTTTTTTATAACAAATTGATATTACTTTTCTTCGTTTTTCTATTTGCAGCTCATACTGATTTCTTACTTTGCTATGGCACTTGCTCGTCCTGGTTTCTTGCATTCATCACCAATTCTCACCACTTACCGAGAAACGCATCATGTAGCGTCGTTGCCTGCTACAGTGCATATTGTTGAACCATTGATTACAACTCATCAAATTGTAAGACCTTTGGTGCATCATGGCTCTATATTGAGTCATGGTTTACATTGAGTAAATTGTAACAAAGAGTTTGCGGCGAAAGTGCAAACAAAAAAGAAATATGTAAATAAAATTTAAAACTTAATAACGCAAAAACACATAGTTTAAATTAGAAAGAAAAATGTGAGTCTATGGTTTTTTCTATTAATGTGAAGGCACAGTGATTCACACTAAAAAGGGAGTACTCGTTGTTGTTTTTCATAAGAAGAAATCTACCAGAAGAGGATTGAGTTCTGTCATAGATTATTATTCTTGGACAACTTTGGGACTACTTGGGCAGTGCTTCGAGAAAGTTTCGGAATGACCTCAGGAACACTTCGGATTTATTTTAAGTATCATTTTGAAACTACACCCTTCGATGCAATTTTGAGGTAATTTCAGGATCACTTCTGCTACCATTTCGAACCTAACCTTCAAGATTCACTCGGGGACTATTTTAGGATCTATACAAAAATATTTTAGGACTGTTAAAGGATCACTACGCAAGCATTTTCGGAATTATTTCGGAACTATTTCGGGACCAATTCGGAACGAGTTTCAGGCCACTTCAGCATTATTTTCGATATCACTTCAGGACAACTTCTAAGTCTTTTCGGGACTATTTCGAACTCATCTCGGTTCTATTACAGGATCACTTTAGGATCAGATAAGTATTATTTTAGGAGTTATTTCGAGACTTTTTGAATTTCGTCACTTCGGAATTATTCATGGTACGATTTCTGCAGTACTTATGGATAATTTCGTAAATATTTCAAAACCATTTTATAATTAATACACGATCACTCCGGTAATATTTTAGGTATCGTTTTGGGAAAATTTTGGAGTCATATCGAAATTGTTTTAGGATAATGTTGTATATAATTTCAGGATCATTTCCCGAATATTTGGCATAATTCTGAATTTATTTCGAGATCATTTCGCATTGACTCGAAGTAGGTTTAAGTGTAATATTGAGATTGCTTTCAAAATTCCAGAAATAATCCCGAAGTGAAGTAATTGTCTATCTTGGAACAGTCCCAAAATGATTAAAAAATAGTTTCGAAATGATCGATGAGTTTTCTCTAAAAGATAAAATAATTCAGAAGTTGTTCCAAATCGGTCCTGAAATAGGTTCGAAATGATTCTAAAAATAATAGCCGAGTGGTCGTATAATAGTCCTAAAATTGTTTGAAATAGTATCGATATGATCCTGAAATAATATCGAAGTGATCCTGAAATTGTTCGAAATAGGTTCCGAAATGATTATGAAATTTTTCCGAAAATAGTCCACAAGTGATTGTAAAATTGCCCTGAAATTGCATCGTAATTTTTTCGAAATAATGTTTAAAATACTTGCGAAGTGTTCCTAAAATTGTTTCAAAAAAATCTTTTAAGTAGTACTGAAGTATTCCTGGAGTCATCCTGAAATGTTAACGAAAAAGTCCCAAAGTAGTTCCGAAATAGTTCAAGACTAGCCGATACAAATACATCCCCTTCAAAACTTGATCGAAATTCGCCAATCCGTTACGCATGGACAGAGGTGGCTCCACCTAAGTTGAAATGTATTTCTTTCTCCAAATAGCTTTCTCTGAAAGATGCGGGCTTAATAGATTTTTTAAGGTATTCTCTCTTGGTTAGCTTGAAATATAATATAACTTGATGTAATTGACGTTGGCGGCCACCGTGGTGTGATGGTAGCGTGCTCCGCCTATCACACCGTATGCCCTGGGTTCAACTCCCGGGCAAAGCAACATCAAAATTTTAGAAATAAGATTTTTCAATTAGAAGAAAATTTTTCTAAGCGGGGTCGCCCCTCGGCAGTGTCTGGCAAGCGCTCCGATTCTATTTCTGCCATGAAAAGCTCTCAGTGAAAACTCATCTGCCTTGCAGATGCCGTTCGGAGTCGGCATAAAACATGTAGGTCCCGTCCGGCCAATTTGTAGGGAAAAATCAAGAGGAGCACGACGCAAATTGGAAGAGAAGCTCGGCCTTAGATCTCTTCGGAGGTTACCGCGCCTTACATTTATTTTTTTTTTTTTTTTTAATTGACGTTTCAGCTATCTCGCGAACTGCAGTCCACCTACATAAGCGAAAAGCTCTCATAAAGCTGTCGTAGACACATATCTTCCAAACCTTTGCTAAATGCCAAAAAATTAAAATAAAAACCTGATAAAAATATCTCAGCTTTACTCAAATTTAATCGTAGCTTTTTAAATTAAATACAACAAAATTTCAAAAATCATCAACGTACAAATTCATAAGTAACTCCTTTGTAGTCAGAACGATATTGTTGCTGAAATGAGTCTGGAGTCTGCACGCTGTTATAAGTCTCTACAGTTGGCAAGGGCACAGCTGTCTTAACAAGTGAGTAGGCCAAGGGAAACCCGGCAACTGTACGAACTGAAGGCACAGCTAAGGGATGTGGTGCAAAATAAGCTGTGGCGGCGCTAACGCCGGGCGTGTAATAAAACTCAGTAGCCCAAGCAACACTGGCCAGCAAACAGACGAACACAAACTGTAGGTGAAAAGAAAAAATTGAAAAGATTATATAAGAGTAAGAAACAAATTATATATTACCATTAATATAAGTTTTATATATTACCAATTTCTGCATTGTTACTTTAGTTATTTTTATCTATGAGCTTCCTTGCAAATAGTTCTTTGTCTAGCTGCCACAAGTCGGCTACTGGTATAACCATCGGCAATTTGCATGCACTTTTATACAAGCCATTCTCTTCTCGATTGCAAAAGAATGCGAAAGGCAGAAGAAGTTATTGCAGTGGAGCACTGTGGGATGTTTTGGAGAATGTTTTCTCAAAATAAAATATATAGAATGTAATTAAACGGTTTCGATGATTAAATATTTGAAAATATGAGGAATGTGGAATTCTAATTAAAACAAACTGCAAAAGTTCAAAGTTATTGCCTTCTGGCACACGCGATGAAAGCAAAAATGTTTGGAATGCCAATTCCTGGTTTAGAAATCTTGAAGGTGAAACTTTAGATCGCGGTGCACAACCGTACCAGAACTTCGAATACAAACGCAACTTTGCTTGTAGTATAATGTATTTATGGACAAGAAGAATGTTTGAATAGCCTTCCGCAATCCTACAAAGCTCCTGAGGGTATTTTTATAGAACGTTGCTGAGTAGCATGACGTTTCCTCTAATTCTCGAATTGATTAAAGTCCCTCGAATAAATTGTATGTCCGTATAAAGATTTTTTTTAGACAATATCAGAATCAAGAAAGTTCCCACAATCACTTCAGCGAGGCTGGGAGCCTCTACATGCTCACGGCTCAATTATTGTGTGCCCGATCACTTCATAACCCTACGGAAATAGGTCTTTATATCCCCAGGAAGCGGGTTCGTATCAATTCGTTTTATATAAGGATGCTCTGGTTCTAGGAATTTAACAGAAAATGTTTATTCAGAACTCAATGTTTCCTCTTCATGGTTGGCATTCCCGACTCATTGTGTAGATGATGTCTGGTATCATATGAAAACATCCTGTAACAGTTCAGAGCGCGGTGTTTTGATAGGCCTGTAGCTTCCACAAATTTGATTCTTTTAAGAGGCTTGTAGCACAAAACCGGCTGACCAAAGGCTTTCTAAGTAGGTATCAGCAATTCGTTGTCTTAACCTTTGGTGCAATTTCCGCTTAATACGTACGAAAATGTAGGTCATTATCAACCGTCGCACTCATAGTCGGTAGAGTAATACAATTAACATGAATTACAAATAGTGCCAATATTTGGACTATATGATAGCGATTCATATAATACATCCGGCATCATTCTGTAAACGGCAATAAGCAGCTTTTTTTCTGTAGATCCCCCATTTTGGTAGGTGGCTACCTTTAGGCATTACTGCAAGTCATTTGGCGTCGCATTCAGGGACTGTTTCATCACCTCACTGCTTTGCTCATTTTACAGCGACAAACAGTGTTGCGCTACAACTCACATTTGATTCTGCGAGAAGACGGAGTCTGCTTATCAACCACTTCGACTCTTCTTGGCATTATATCACTATTTGCCTTCTTTTTTTGCTCTGCCATTTTAAATAATGTGGTCTATCGACACTGTAAGTTCTACCGAGCTCTACCTTGCAGATATAAAGGAGTTTGCCTGAGTAGATTTTATGATCAGTTCAGAAAAGCAGAATGGCCATTATTTCAATACCTTTGGCACTATTGTCACCATTACATTTGGTCATAATTTCAACGGATCTTATTGGTATTTGAAGTGGTCATAACACCAATTGCCGTTCAGGCCCTTGGTCTCATGTCACTCCTCCTAAAAATCAAAATCAAAAGGCCGGCATGTGTTATACCCTACTTGGGAGGGGTGACACAAAGTCAATGGCTGTGACGTTAACTGACGTAATGATCACTTCAACGGTCACAAAGTCAAATGAAGTTATGACCATATGAAATTGTCAGAACGTCAAATTTTAATTGACTTCATTCAATGTTAACGATATTGCCATTATGACCATTCTACTTTTCCGAAGCGGTGGTAAAGTCAACTTATTTTTCTCAAGTGTTCATAAGTTCAATTATTTTATTACATGGCTCCATGTCTTAAAATGTTGAAAATTGTTTAATTACAATTATGTTTTATTGTTTAAGAAAGGTCATAAAGTCAATTGACACTTTGGTTGTTGACCTTATGTCACTCACACTCGTAATCGTAGGGATCCCTACAATTAAGTGGTCACAACGCCAATCGACCTTTAGGCCGTTGATCTTATGTCACCCCACCCCTTAATCGTAAGAATTCCGAATGTAGATGTCAAAGTATTAATTTTGAATATGCGTATTATCTTACCTCATTAATGTTTAGAAGAGAATTGCTGCACTGTGCCCAGCCCATGAAAGCTTCAGCAAACCAAACAGATTGCAATGCCAAGGACAAGCACATACAAGGTCATAGCATTGGCTAAGAGTTCACTTGCCGTCACATTGAATGCACATTGAATTCTAGTGCATATCGGCAAATTCTTACGGTCTTCTTACTAATTGTCTGTATGTAAAAAGACAAGAGTTACGTATGCGATAGCTTTAATAGCTGCAAATGAGTTGACAGCAAAGGATTATTCTTTAGTTATTTTAACAAATGTATGTACATACATAGGAATGCTAAAATAAAATTTGATTTGAAAGCGGATTTTGAACTTACGAAATTGTTACTCAACAAGTTATTTTTGATAGCACTTACGCATTTAAATAAATTGTTTATTAGATAAGAGTTTTGATGAAATAACGACTAATTATAAATATCCAATATTTAAACACCGATGCTTCTAAATTTGCTGATGAAGTCTTTGAAATTTAAAATAACTGTTTCAATAAACCTTTTAACGGAAAATATGCAAAGCAATCTCAAAAACGCTTTCGAAAAAATTTGAGAGTTCGAAAAAACTTCTCGAAAATTTCGACCTTTTTTTGGAGTTCTCTGAACTTTTTTGAGCATACAGTATTGTAGTCCAATCAATTGAGTATGACGAAGTACGAGTTCTAGGTATCTCAGAAAGATTTTTCCCGAAGGGAGCTTTAGATTCTTTTCTAAACTGTGAAATATTTTCTTATATGGAAAGATGCTCTGAACTCAACAAAGTACCCTACCGGGCGAACTCGGGAGGTATTGGTGGCCTTACCACAATAGGGACGCTGCTATGGCGGACGGTTTTCTTTCCCATATTTAATATTGGAACGCTGAGCTTACATTGGAAGGCAGGTCATACCACTAACAAGATTATTGACTCAAGGTCGTATGTTTTTATAAGGAGGACGAGAGGGGGCGAACGAACAAGGGATACAAATTCTTGATGGAAAACCATACGAATCCAAAAGGAGAAGTAGAGTGGTGAGGGCACGGAGCATAGGGAGTAAGAGAGCTTTCTCGCACTACCGCGCAGCACTTGAAATTTTCCAACGATTGTGAGCAGTTCAGTCCAGTTCAAACTTTAATTCGGTGGAATGGTACAATGGTGTCAAGATGATAGCAAGTGACAGCATTCAAACCTCCCAAGGTAAGGCACGAACCTGAGTTTGAGGTGGTGGATAGAGTGCAGATCTCCACGATAACAAAAGTTAAATTGTGTATACCATTCATAATGAAATCGGAGGATGCGATGCGACTTCTGCAGAGTCAAAACTCATACAAACTGACATAGGATTGGTAGGTACTTATTTTATCTTGGACAACTGAGGAGGGTCAGCACTACATCTTCCAAATAGACAAGCAGCGTAGGACATACAGTACATGTAGCTTTGCAAAATGTTGAAAAGTACCCCGAAAGTCTAAAATTAAAGGGATAACTGGAGGACACGGACGTCACGACGAAGGTGTTAGAGGAAGTAAACAACCAAATGGTACTGCGAGTCATACAGAGGAATATCCAACACAGCATTTACGCCTCGGGCAGGGGAGTCCCGAGAATAACAATCGTAATATGCAAGCAGAGGGAGTGATGTAAATGGACTTCGAAAGTGTTTAACCAAAATGGTCAGAGGATGCCCTAGACGTAACGACGGTGGGGATGGAGAGAGAGAAACAGCTCGAGTCTTACAGATAAACATACAGCACAGTAGAGCGATCTACTCCTAACCCTTGAGGAGGTTTCTCTTGACGTGGAGCTGATCTAGGAGCCATAGTTCTCATCGGGATCACGCAATCGTGTATGTATGTATGCTACCTAAATACACTTATGAGGACATCGCAGTAATGGCCGTCCAGCAGAAGAATAAGCAGGCATTTATCTTGGTATCCTGCCACATATATGGCCCATACTGCGGAGGGGCAGTGCAAGAGGCTAATGGAAGAGGAAAGTGTGGATGCAAATGCGCACCCACCACAATATACTAGAGCAAGTCCAGTTCTTTTCTATCATAAGTGCGATAGTTGCCCTGCATCAGCGCAATAGAAATTTTGAGTTTCACTTGAATTTAAATTTTCTAAGCATACTTTTTTATATTACAGCTACATTTATGTATAACAATTAACAAAATGCTGATATGTTTTCAACTGAAATAAGTTGACTAGCAATTAGTTGATAAGTAATTCAAAAGAAACCATCATACGGTCAATGCCATACAAAATTAGTTAGAAAATAAACAGAAACAAGTGAACATTGATTAACCAGAACTCAGCTTATAAAAGGCCATCAAATAATGAGTACTGAGTAATTTTGAAGTACTAAGTATATTATAGTGACTATAACTGATTACGCAGAACTGAAACTTTTAAGAATCGAGGGCTGTAGATATATTCTACAACCAAGTAACATGCAAAAAAACGTGCGATTAATCCCTAAAGGACTGTTCTCCGATTGTCCTCTTTTGTCTACACTGGGGCATAATTGATCCCCTATAGTCCCTTTCGGGTACAGTTAGGATTAGTCAGTTTGATATCTATGTAGCCCACTTTAAGAAATATTAAAAAAAAACAGCAGCGAAGTAAAAAAAATATTACAGGTGATTGAATCGAATTATTTAAGAAAAATGCGGAGCCCTATACCGAACTTAAATTACTAGGAATTAACGACTACGCCGGAGTTATGATTAAATTTTAGGAGAATATTTTTTTTCCATTTAGAAAAGCTGTTCCGCCCACTCAAATAGATTTTGTAGCTTGGCAAACCCTTCGATTGTGTTTCTGTCATGAAAAATGCGACTGGGCCCTATTTGAGTCCTTACAGAACCGAAAAGGGACTAGTCTTCTTACGTTGCCATATGGGTACAAAGGGGACTGGTCCTTCGGATATAAATGGGTACAATTAGTCTCTTCATAGGACATGCTCAAACAAAAGGGAATAGTTCAACTCATTCAAAGAGTTCAAAACCGGCATTGGTCGCATACTCGTTTGCGACTCAGCCCGGATTCATCCTAGAATAATCGCATTTTTTGCAGGGTAGTTAGCACTTTCAGTATAAATACTGCCCAACATTGGCGGCTGCCTTGTTGTGATGGTTGCATGCTTCGTCTAACACAACGAAAATCCTGTGTTAAAGGCCCGTGAAAAGCAGCATTAATATCTTTATAGAAAGGTCTATTAAAATAGAAAAAAAAAATTTTTGAAGCGGGGTAACCCCTTAGGCTTGATTTGGCCAACACTCTGCGTGTATTTCTGCTATGAAAAGCTTCACAGCGAAAATTCATCTGCTTGCAGATGCGTTCAGTGTCGGTATAAAACCTGTAGGTCCCGTTTCATAAATTTGTAGGATAAATAAAAACGTTAATGTATATTTCCTATATATTAACAAATTCAAAGTGATTAAGAACTTAATTTAAATATTTTATTATCGGTCAAAATAGACTTCATTCAACTGTGGTCAACAATATTAAAAATAATTCATCACGTTGCTGTCATAAACCGAAAGAATACAAATATTTATGTATAAACACCAAGAATTTTAGTAAACAGAAGGATTATATTTAAATGACAAATACTTTACATCACATACATGCACACGTACATACTCAATACAAAAAATATATAACATTATATAAGGCTTATTGTGTTTCTACAAAAAACTAATAGCAAAATGGTATTAAATCTATAACGATAATTGTATAGCACATTCCTCATAATACCCCTTATTTCCCTTTACGTAGTACTCCAATTTAGAAAAATTCCGATTTGTAAAATAATAGCCGTGTTTTTTCTATAAGTATATACAACAGCATTGCCGGGTAAAAAAACGCTTATCATTACTTAGATAATGTTTAAGAAACCCATCTTGTGGCAATTACTGAAGACTCGTGGCAGTGGTAAATAATTCGCTAGAAAGCGGATTGTTCTGAATAGCGGAGACACGCACCTCTGTTGGTCATAATGTATAAGCTGTAGCTGAATCGGTTGCGATGAATAGCGGAATCACACAACTTTCGGTCACTGAAGTGCAGAATAGTGTAGAGATAAAATGGAGAGACACATTTCAGTTTCAACTGATTATAATGCATACATAAATTTAGCAGTTATAAAAAACACAGTTAATATACATTTTTAAAGAAACTTATTAAAATACATTAGCGCAACCATCTGCCACCGGTTGTTAATGAAAATAAATAATGTGTGAATTAAGCGGGGATTGCCCTGATTGCTTTAAATGTATGAAAACATTTTATTTGGAGCAATTTTTAATTTGTCCATCCTGATGTCACGTTGTTTAAATTTTTCCCAAACTATTAAATAAATTATAAATTAAAAATTGCTTCAAATAAAATGTTTTCATACATTTAAAGCAATTAGAGCAATCGCCGCTTAACTCACACAAATAGACAATATTGTTTAATACGTTGTAGTTCTATAAATAGAACATAAGCAACAACAATACCTGTTTCTTTGAAAACCGCCTTACCAACGCATAACATTAAACACATGATTAAATACGAAGTATGTACAGTGCATAAAGAAATATGCAAAGAAGGCAGTTGGGATGAGGTTTAAAACAACTAAGGCTTGACGTGGCTGAATGCGTTTGTAACACTTCAACCATCGTAGGAATGCGGGTTCAAATCCCACCCCTGGGAGAAAAGGCTTTGAAGAGATTTACAAGGTATAATCGAAACAACTGTCGCCTTGTCCGTCCTGATGTCACGTTGTTTGAATTTGTCCCAAACTATTAAATAAAAAATAGAAAATAAATGATTTTGGACAACATAATGCGAAGACATCGCATTGACGTAAAAATATTTATAATCACACCTATTCTGCATTTCGATTACGTTCCCGTTCTCCGCTCCGCTTTAATCGAAGTTTGGAATTCTGCATTACGACGGAATCGTAAAGAGAAGAGGAAGAGCAAATGATTTTTCGAAATCATCTGTTGGTACGGAATGTGTGAACATTGGAACAAAATAAATTAAAGCATATTTGTAAAAAACACTGAAAAACGTTTATATTTTATTATCCACGCCATTTTGTACAAAAAAAAGCAATAGAATATATTGCCGCACTGTTATATTTTTTTGAGTGAAGTGCTTTCATAATTGTAAGTGTGTTTTTGTCGTTCTTTTGGCCAATTCCCTGCCGTGGCCACCAAGTTTTGTTAAAACGGATTCCTGCACGAATATAGTTGACATTTTCTGAATTTTAAGGATGCTAATTTCATTGCACTGGCCTAAAATACTTTATAAAGGTTTATTTATTTATTCTTTCCGCAAGGATTGTTTACGTTTTCGCTTCATCTTCCTCTACGCCGACAGCTTGCTTTGGCATATAACTGGACCCAAGAACAGACACAAATTATAGCTGTCTATTATAATGGAATCAATAGCCGCGGCATTATTTATGGAGTTGGAAAGCAACGCATACGAAAATGGCCAGGCGAGAATGGAAAGGCAAATATTGCGAGATTTGTGTAATCCATTTGAGATGAGTGACGAATTGTAAGAAATTGAACTTAAAAGTAGTAAAGTTTAATGACTTATTTTCTTATTTAGGTTCAAAAAAAACTTTCGACTTAACAAGGATGCATTTCAAGTATGTGTAAGATACTTTTGCGGGGCAAATACGTCCAAGGACATGTTGTTTTTGACCTGGACACATATAAAAAACAATCATCATCAAGCCTTATATGTTTCTTAACAAGTTTTACTTACATTTTTGTTAAAATTCTGTTATAAATTAATAAAAAAATAAAAAGAAAATATTTTCCGCTAACTAATTTGCAACTTAGAAAAACGGAACTACGATCGAAATGCAGAATACAAAAAATCGAACGATTCGAAGTTGGATCGAAAGAGATTGGAACACAGAATACCAAAATTGCCAAATCGAAAAAATTCCAATCCAAGTCGAAATGCAGAATAGGGCTGAATAAAAACACATTATGCTACTCTCTCTAAAAGAGACTCTTATAGCTGAAGTTAACACACAAACAAGGCGTCACGATAAGACGCCGCACTGTATTTACGCGCTTTGATCGTTTTTATTTTTGCTTACCATTGCTTATAGCATTTTTTGCTGTGCACTTATAATATTTATTGAATTTAATAAGCTCGTCCACTTCTGCGGTGGATGGGGCCAAGCTCTGCTACAACAACAAATTCTGCGGTGTGCAATCGAGCCTGATATTCTAGTAGGTGGGTGTTGAAAGCTGAAATTATAATTAATAATAGCTATTAACTATTTTCCATAACTTTCAATCTTCTGATTTCTGAAGCTTTTTATCACACTGCCCCAGCTACAAATGAATATAAATAACGCGCACTAGCCCTGAAGCTTAACAAATTCATTTATAATCATTATTTATCAATTATTTAGAAAAAATAGTTGGCGGAGATTGGAAAGGTGAACTATGAATGTAAAAAAAGCCGGATTGGGAGAGGGAGGTAGACTAGGGTAAGGATAAGGATAAGGATGAGGACAAGAACCAGGAAAAGGATAGGTATAAGGATAAGGATAATGGTAAGGATAAAGATGAGGATAAGGATAAAGATAAGGATAAGGATAAAATTAAGAAAGGATAAGGATAAGGGTAAGTATAGGTCTATGGATAGGTATAAGAATAAGAATAAGCGTAAAGGTAGCGATAAGGATAAGTATAAGAATAAAGATATGGGCAATGATAAGGATAAGGAAAAGGATAAGGATAATTGTGGGGATAATGATAAGGATGAGGATAAGGATAAGGATAAGGATAGGGATAAGGATAAGGATAAGCATAAGGGTTTGCTTCGTGGATGCTTGAAAAATTCTCTTCCGAAAAACATTTACTCTATTGAAGTCTCTCATCATAACTGTCCTAGTACGTGGGTTGGAGTCCTGAACCGTGTCGAGGGAAAAGAGGATAGATCTTGGAGATAAGAGTAAACCGAAATACTTTTTGTCTTGTCAGTGATGGTAACGGCGTATGCAGAAGGAGGCTTAATGATGAGTTTCTTACAGATGTGAACATATTCAATGAAAGCCCAAAGTATTCAATGCTACGTCTCGTTATACGAGCGAATGAATATTATCTTTCGATGCCAGTATTTGTAAGCAGAGAAAGGAAGAGAACACAACTTATTTCTGGCAAAAAGATGTGTGAAACATGGAAAACTTGCATGGCTTTTTATGCAAAGGGCAAAACCATTCAGCTATTTAAGCGTCAACCGCAATTCGTACAGAATAAGCTCAGAATTCAAATTGAAATCTTTTCATACCAAGCCAAAAAATTATGTTCGGTATACTATGAAGTATAATACAATGTGCAAGAATATGATGCATGATGCCTCGCCTTAGTAAAATTATTGCTGATAATCGCACTTGCAGTTGCAATGTGACAAAATTGTTGATGTAAAGCTGAAATGAAATTTCCACAACCATAACCACATTTCCACCTAATGCACTCACATTTATTCAACACCAACATCACAGGGATCACGCTTCAAAGACTGCCAATTGCAACAGGTGATTTCTTACTGTTTTTATTTCTTTTTTCATTTCTATTTCTAACTAGCTTATGCTTTTAAAATGCAGTTGCTTGATAATAAATATATGACTCCTGATGTATTGCGAACACACCCTCACACACACACACATGTATACATAAGCGAAACTCAAAAGTCAAGTGTTGTATGCTAGTTGAGGAAACAACGTGACCAAAGTTTCATGCACGGTCACATGGAATATTTATATTTATTTGCCTCAAGCACGTCAATGGTTTAGTTGTAAAGAAATGTGCCAAATGCCTGTGGGTCTGAAATCACTTAAATGTGGAATCATACGTAGTTCCTGAACTTTATTTATCTAGTCGAAAAGTGCATATCGTAGATGGAATTATGTATAAAGGATAAATGAGGCGAAATGGCCGGAAGGTTCGTTGGGATCAAAAAGGGATTGAAGCGGCTGTCTAACGCAACCCTTTCAAGGAGTTGTCAGCGCAATTCATAACTTACAAAACTTTATTGACAACTGCACCTACACTTGACGGATCCTGTTTATTTAGCAGGCTACCTCAAGTTCCTTTCGGCAGGAGGGTGTTGGATATCCTAAGAGGTTCTACTTGGACCTATCAAGTCATTAATGAAATGTTCAAGCTAATACCTTGTCGTTGCTCGGAAATTTAGTTTATCAATATCCAGCAAAGAACCACCAACATCGCTAGAAGTAGAAGAAGAAGATGGGATTAAGAAACCCGTCCCCGAGGAAGTCGGGATTATATCAAAAAGTGCTAGTATTGGCACAAAAAGGGCTCTAGCTCGGCAAAAGGCTGGATATGGATCCGATATGTTTCAGCGCAAGCACCGTTAGATACAAGCCAACGACGCTAGTACACCACTTTACATTTATAGATTAGAAGAACCTGCAGAACTTTCTTAACACCGCAGTAAAAACTGCTATGGGATGTCTTCTCAAAACGTCACCATATAATGTGCAACTAGTCTCGACCATAAAAAACCCCCATCCATGCAGCGGCAGCAGTACATTCACTTACGAACAGCAATATTTCGCTTTTTTTAAAAGGCCGTGTTTGGTTACAGAACTAACTCGAGGCCGATCTGCACGAGGTGACAATTGGCGGAATTCCAAAATTTTTGTAGCCTGCAACGTTTGCTTCGATTTTAGCACTTCGGATCCGACCCTGATGTGAATATAATCTTAAAATAGTTTGAGTTCGTCATCGCCATTAATTGTCGTTTAAGCATCTAAAAGATTTGGCGCGTTTTGTAACCATCACGCCAGCTACCTTTTTTTCATTATAACTGATGGCGACCGGATGCACCAAGTCTTTCTCAACCTGCTTTTGAGAATTCGTTGAAGATGGAGGTCTGCCCTTCCCCTACTTTAAAATACGGCTTTCGATTTAAATACTTTCTTGGCCGGAACGTCTCCGTCCATTCGCTTAACATGATCTAGCCAGCGAAGCCTTGGGGCTTTTATACGTTGCACTTTCTCAATATTTGCTTACATCCCAAATAGCTTATCATTATACCTCATTCGAAACCCATCGCCGGCTTCCAGACAGGGCAACAACAACAATATCCAGATAGGACCATACATTTGAAGGAGAACTTATCTCTCAAACACTCCAAGGGCCATCTTATCTTCTCTCGATACCGGTCACGATTCCCGGCCAGTTGAGTTCAAGGCCTTAATTCCCGCTTGGTTGTCCATGTAGCTGTTAAATTCTTTAAGTAGCAGCACTTATTCAATACATCCCTAATAGTTACGTCCTCTGCTTCATCCAGTACATCCCTAATGGCGATGTCTTTCTCTTCATCCAGTACATCCATCATGGCAGTGTCTGTCGCTTGAAAGTCAGTGCCTCCCAATACAAAACTCCACTACCAACCTTGCTCCCAATTTCCAACCACCCAGGAGGCAGTTAGCTGACTCTCTTACCCAAATGCGGCAATTTTTCGAGTCTTCCCTAAGGTAAAGCTTGCAAGGGAGCAGTTGTCGACATATAGTAGTTTATCTTGTCTACCCAAATTGAGTCCCATCCCCACCTTTCCTTACAAAATGAAGCTATTGAGACTAGCATAGGACAGTTGCCAACTTTCTGGGATAAAAGGGGGGGGGGGGAACTTTTTGAAACTGAAAAAAGTTAATCTTAGGCCAGGTCAACTTATGAATGGTTTGCTAGTTTTATATAAATATTCAGACTACGTTGCTATTACAGTTGGCTCCGTTTGAACTTTGATAAGTAAGTTCATATGCACAACCTGCCAAAGTATTTATACATACATATATATGTATGTACATACATACATACATATGTCGTATGTTTACAAAATTCAATCCTTCCATAGTCTATTAGTATGTTATGAGACTTCCAAAGGCTTCCAGCTGTCTTTGCTGTTTTTTTAGTTTATCACCTCTTAAACCACTAATTGTTCAGGGCAAGAGTATTGATTCAATACATCCTTTACGTATTATGAGCATTTAATAAGAGTTCAGAGTATAAGTATCTGTCATGTACACTGTGTATAAGGACTTCAAAATCCCTAAAACCACAAACGTCTTATTTGATAAAAAGTAGCCATAATTTCTGAGTGTTTTTTCGTGGAGCTTTGGGCTAAGGGATGTAATGCAAATGGATGAAAAGTTGTCAACTCTTATCAAAAGTCTAAAATTTGTCGCTTAAGCCAATTTCTGTGGCGATATCTCGATAAGCTCAGTTGTGAGCAACATATTTTTGTCATATATTGAATTTCAATTACATACAAGAATCTAATAAACATTTGTTTTGTAATTGAGCTTTTGTTTTCTTATTCGAGGCAATTTGTGTCGCGCCAAAGCAACATTGAACTCACCATTGGAATTGAATGCATCTATCCATTGTTATGACATTTCAACACAACGGGTTTGCACAAGTTGCATAGTCGTGGATCTTAACGCGCATTTGCTTCAGCAGTTCATGAACTCTTATCTTCGCGAACGGTTAAGTTAGGTGTATCCGGTTAATAAACGATATCAATCTACCATATTGACAGTAACATGCTCATACAACTACCACTATATTTGGTATGACTTTGAGATGATTAGTACTCTTTACAGTTCGAATAGAAACTAACTCAGTAACAGCAACGAGTAAACTAGAAACTCGGTTCTAAAAGTATCGAGGTTAGGTCTAAAAGCAGCGAAATCTTGACAAAATTAAAAATAGATGGCAGGTCCCGCCGTTTTTGATAAAGAACGAGGTATGTAAGTGTGTTTTCTTAGTCGCTCTGATTTTTATCGGTGACTATGGCGCCACGGTAATAGCGAGCGATGTGTTTCAAATAACATTTCAAAAGCTCGCTTTTCAATAAGCGCAATCACAGGTACAACTTACTCTGCGACTTTATTTTCTTTATTCACAGTTATTTTTATTCGTAAATGACTCTACAGGGATGGGGAAGAGAAAAGGTCTTCAAAAGATTTACAAGGTAAAATCGTACAGTTCTCGCGATATTTTTTTAATATCAAATCGGCATTAAAGCGATAATTTTCGATAAAAATGCTATGGTTTTTTGATAAAAAATCGATAAAAATTGGTAACGCCTGCTATTGATAGCAAATTAATAACCATTCGATGACAAACCGACAAATCTACCTCAATAACGTGTCTAGGCTAATTCACCCAGATAGTTCGTCCCGCGGACCACTCATCCTGGAAAAATCATCCACGCACAACTCGTACGCGAACAACAAGTCCTAAGCAGTTCATGCCCAGATAGTGCATCACAAGAATAATTCATACCAGGAAATTGAAGCCACGGCCCTTGCATACTAACTTATGTACTTACTAAACTGGAGCTAAACCGTTTAAATGGTCATGGCCGTCCAACAATGTGCGCCAGTCCCTTCTTCGCTTCGCTAACTGGCGCCAATTGGTCACACCAAGGGAATTTAAATTATTTTCTAGCTGGTCCTTCCAGAGGAATGGGGACTGTCTTCTTCCTATGCTTCCATATGGGGCTCCGATAAAAATACTTTCTTAACCAGAGCGTCATCTTTCATTCGCATAACATGGCCTAGCCAGCGAAGCCGCTGCGGCTCTTGCATTAAATTTAATTTTTAATTGCCGATTCCGGGTTTATTTGAAAAATTTGTTGGGAAATGCTAAAATCCAATCCTATACAAAAAATTTAAATTTGGCTGACTCAACTCCAGTTATATCAGCCTCAATTCTTTTCGGGCGGTGTGACAAACGAAATGTTAATCATAGCTTTATTACTCCCAGCTTCTCTTTGCTTAGGCGGCTTTAAATAGTCCCAAAACATACAAAAGCCAATACACTAAATAATTCTCTTTGGAAAGAGAAGTAATATCAATTATTACACTACACCACCACTTTTTTTTTGTACCAACAACAAAAAAAATTATTTCGACGGTGCGGTATACATAAACTGCGGAAACACGCCAGCCTAATGCATATCCTAATAAATCAAAAATAATGGATTGCTTTGTATCTCAATGGAATGCGCATCTGAATTAGCATAAACAGATAAAGTAACAAACTTGCACCAAACGCCCCTAACAATACCGTTATTTGAAATTTGCACTGAAATAAATTAGTTTCTCGTTTTATTGCACAATTTTATTACAAACTGATTTGTTCATTTGTTTGATAACTGATTTATTTAAATTATATACGGTGTTAAAGCGAACGAACCAAAACCATAACCGTAGGAATATCCTAAGGGATAAGGATTATTGGGATACAGTGATGGACCCTCTGGTGGACTTTCAAAGTATGGCAAGCCTGCGGGCGCTGGAACATATGGACTACGATATGCAAATCCAGCTGGAACAATCGGAACTGCAACACTTAGTTCGATCCTACAAAATAGGACGCCAAGTAAGAATGAGAACTGCAAAAAATGTAAGCAGAAAAAGGAATAAATTTTCAAAATTCGTTATTTAAATTAAGTCAAAGTTAAAGAGTGCAACGCTTAACCACTCGTTTATGGGAGTATTGAAAGTAGACTCACCAAAGTCAACAAAGTACGCATTTTGGTTGGTGTAAATGATCATACGATGTTGTGGTTTGTATGTAAATTGATTTCCCAGCTTTCAGATGTTGCCCTTTTAAATGTTTATTTTATACTGAAAATATCTTAGATGCTTGAAGATGCACCAACGTACCGACTATTCAAAACAAGAACTGCATTACTTTCATTCTCTATTTTAGCACGAATATATTATTGTTATTACCGGTTACAAAAATTACACGCAGCCACCCACTTCTTGTATTCAGTCTGAAACTTATTATCAATGAGAATTCTTTTGTGTAAGACAGTGGTGGGCGCACCTTAGCTCAGACTTGCTTTACACATATTCTTAATGCCGAGACTAAATGAAGTTTTCCATATACCTGGGACACATTTACACGGTACTTGTTTTCAGCAAAATTTGAAAAACTCCGAAGATTCACAAATCATTATAAACCTTTTTGAGTCCCCTTGGCAACACTGATTGCAATATTGAGGGATTCCCCTTACTGTGAATATGTATGTATGTACATAACCAAACGCAGGGTACATATGTAGTTCATGTGGAAGGAAAATCGTTTGATGAAAATTTGAACAAAAAGCCATAATTTTTACTATTATTGCGAGTTTTTTTGGTTTGAACTGGTAAGTTATCGATTGTATTATCTTTTCGTGAACCTTCATTAAGATGTTTTAGTTTTGTTTTATTTAAATAAATGACTGAATTTGGTCGGTTTTTCGCTTTACACGGTTTTATATAGGAAAACGAAGGTTTCACTTTACACGGTTTTGTGTGGAACCGATCTTCCGTGTACATCGGGGGATAGTGTACATAGATGTGTTCAACACAATCTTATGTATGCCAGTAACTATATGCTATACGAAAAACTGCTTACGTGACGGAGCCTTTACTCTCCATCAGGGATAGTAAATGTGTTCGGATGCGAATTTGAACCAAACTAAAATTAAATTCTGCTCCTTTATCCAGAAACTGTTTTTAGTCAGGAAACTTTCTGACACAAATTAAAGGCAGTATAACAGGGAAATATGATTTATGAAGAAACACTTTTCCAGTAAAAATAATAAAAGAAGTTTATCGATTGAAGCGTACAACTATGTACATATATAACAAGTAAGGAAGGCTAAGTTCGGGAGTAACCGAACATTACATACTCAGCTGAGAGCTTTAGACACAAAATAAGAGAAAATCACCATGTGGGAAAATGAAACTAGGGTAACGCTGGAATATGTTTGTATGACATGGCTATCAAATGAAAGGTGTTAATGAGTATTTTAAAAGGGAGTGGGCATTAGTTCTACGGGTGGACGCATTTTCGAGATATCGCCATAAAGGTGGACCAGGGGTGACTCTATAATGTGTTTGCACGATATGAGTATCAAATTAAACGTATTAATGAGGGTTTTAAAAGGGAGTGAACCTTTGTTGTATATGTGGAGGCGTTTCCGAGATATCGACCAAAATGTGGACCAGGGTGACCCAGAACATTATCTGTCGGGTACCGCTAATTTATTGATATATGTAATACCACGAACAGTATTCCTGCCATAATTCCAAGGGCTTTTGATTTCGCCCTGCAGAACTTTTCTTTTTTTCTACTTAATATGGTATGTCTCACACCCATTTTACAAAGTTTTATCCAAAGTTATATTTTTCGTCAAAAAACCAATCCATCATCATGTTTTACCCTTTTTTCGTATTTGGTATAGAATTGTGGCATTTTTCGAAATTTTCGATATCGAAAAAGTGGCGTGGTCATACTCCGATTTCGCGAATTTCTAATACCAAGACAAAGTGAGTACAGATAAGTACGTGAACTAAGATTAGTAAAGATATATCGATTTTTGCCCCAGTTATCGTGTTAATGGCCGAGCGGCAGGACAGACGGTCGTCTGTGTATAAAAACTGGGTGTGGCTTCAACCTATTTTGCCCATTTTCACAGAAAACAGTTATCGTCATAAAAGCTATGCCCCTACCAAATTTCACAAGGATTGGTAAATTTGTGTTCGAATTCAGGCATTAAAAGTATCTAGAAAAATTAAATAAAAAAGGGCGGAGCCACAGCCCTTTTGAAATTTTCTTTTGTTTTTGTATTTTGTGGCATCAAATCATCACTGGAGTTGAATATTGACATGATTTACTTATAAACTGTTAAGATGTTAAATTTTTTGTTAAAATTTTACTTACAAAAAATTTTTTTAAGTGGGCCTGATCGTCATCCGATTTCGCTAATTTTTATTTAGCACACATACAGTAATAGGAGTAACGTTCTTGCCAAATTCCATCATGATATCTTCAATGACTGTTAAATTACAGCTTGCAAAACTTTTAAATTACCTTCTTTTAAAAGTAGGCGGTGCCCCGCCCATTGTCCAAAATTTTACTAATTTTCTATTCTGCGTTATAAGGTCAACCCACCTACCAAGTTTCATTGCTTTATACGTCTTTGGTAATGAATTGTCGCACTTTTTCGGTTTTTCGATATCGAAAAAGTGGGCGTGGTTATAGTCCGATTTCGTTCATTTTAAATAGCGATCTGAGATGAATGCCCAGGAACTTACATACCAAATTTCATTGAGATACCTCAAAACTTACTCAAGTTATCGTGTTTACGGATAGACAGACGGACGGACGGACATGGCTAAATAAATTTATTTTTTCGCCCAGATCATTTTGACATATAGCAGTCTATATCTATCTCGATTAGTTTATGCTGTTACGGGGCACCGTTATGCGAACAAAATTAATATAATCTGTGAGCTCTGCTCAACTGAGTATAAAAAGTATATTAGGGAAAAATATTTTACACCCTTCTTGATTAACCAGACTTCGAAATTCTTCTAGCTTCCACGGTATGCGCCATGCAGCACGAGCCACCTAAGTGACGGTGTTTTTTCCTCTCTTTTTTTGGGTTTTCAGTGCTGAAGTTAGATAGTATACAAGAAAACTAAGAATTTAGCTCTGGCTGTGGGAATGGCCTTAAGAGTGAAGCAGAAGCTCGCTCCACGCCATTTTAATGTAAGACGTCGTTGAACTACTACCTGTAAGGTTCTTGAGGTAACATTCTACCTCCCCTATTCTTAGAGTTTAATGGTTCTTTGTAAAACTCGCAGTGCCATTGGACTTCTTGTCCCCGTCCCGCATCTCCGCCTATGCGCCAACTTTATTATTTTTTTATCCAATTCCTGGTTTTCGAAGTGGTTCATAATAATCCTGCTTTCAGAATATTGAAGCTATTTGTAAGGTTTGCGTCATCATCGGGCTGGTTGTACACTTCTAACAACTCTTCCTGGCTTTACATGTATTGCTGTTGTTATCCTTCAGACTGCTGAAGATACAACATGTCCTGAGACTCCTTGTTTAGCCCAGATATGCCGAGCGTACTACATGTAGTACGCCTGTTATTTTCAAAATATATCGTAAACAGTAATTTAAACTAAGTAACCAACATGTCGTTGTGCTACAGTAAAAAACAGGCATCATAGTTGGATTTGAAAAAAAATGTCTGTTGAAATTCCTTGATTGCATTTATTAATATCAAAAATGCGAGTTTTGTGAAATTGTCAAAAGTGTGAAGATGTCGCGTAATCGGTAAGACAAAATTTTTAAGCCCACTTTGTTTTGTTATGTTTTTTGTATATTTTTAATAAAAATAGTTGTAGAAATTGAGTTCCACTGGTAGTGGAAGTGTAAACCCAAACTATATGTGATTTTTGTTGATTTATTTGGCGTACTAGTACGCTCGGCACTAGAGTACCAAAAAAAATTAAAAATTAAAAAACTAAAAAAACTTTAACTGAAATAATAAGAACTCTAGAAGAATAACAACGATTTTTCCTATCCCAGCCAGCATTTTTTGAATATCTAGATCAAAAAATATTTAAATATCATATCCCAAGATGATTAAAAATGTTCAAATTTAAAAGCATTTTCTTTTCGAAAATGAATGTATCGTCATTTATGATTCCTATTTCGAAATGCTTTTTATTCATATTTGATATCATTGTAAAATTGAGCTTTAATTGTTTTAGAGTAATATTTGACTGCTTTTCACAATCTTTTTCTGATCATATTCGTGAGCATATTTCAATCATTTTTGAATGCGATTATGATGCATTTATTCTTCCTATCTCATTCAAAATAAGATATTACATAACAACCTTATTTCATCAGGGGAAGAAAGCATGCGAAAGTGAGCTATTCGAACCACAGCTAACCCGCAAACAAACTTGACCGATATACACCTACGACTACAACAACCAACATCAGCTATTATCGTATACATCTTAAAATGCGGATACGACACGGGATGTTGGAGCCATATCCAGGTATATCTGTCAAAAGAATTTCACTTACCTGGGGTTCAAATAGCTTACACCCTTTGTCTTGTCCAACTATTATGTATTTTCTGGGAATCCCAAGGTGGAGAAATGGTTTGGGAAATCTTCGGTCACGAGCAGCATTTGCATTATATTATATTGTCTTAATAATACAATTTTTATATACATTTTTTTTCTGAACTTTGTAATTGAAAAAATGTGTGTATGTGAGAAAAAATAAGATTTTCAATGAATAAAATTCCCACTCAGTATTTAGGTGATTAAATTTTGAATTTACCTACATATCAATACAATTTGTTCGCTCTTTCTGACTAAATAATAAGTTATCATACATTGAACAAAAGAAATAATCAAATATGAATACTTTGAATGCAAAACTGAAAAGCATTTTCGATCAGTTTTTGGAATTATTTTTGAAGTCCTTTGATGATTGAATTTTAATATTTCATAAAAACCAACAAGAAGAATATACATATATGCTTACCTTTGATGATCAAAAACTGAATGTAGTTTTTCTACCACATTTTGTAATCATATTTGAATCAAATGTGTTTACTTTAGGTGATCAAAACTTTATAATGACTTTTAATTCAGCTTTCTGCATCTTTTCTGACTATACTTGTTGACTAAATAATAAATTTCATACTTGTTAAAATTTTACTTTTCATTAAAAATCTTATTTTTTTCACATACAAACATTTTTTCAATCATGAAGTTCAGAAAAAATATGTACATACATATGTATATTAAAATTTTATTATTAAGATATTCCTCAATACTATGCTGCTCGACCGAGGATTTCTCCAACCATATCTCCACCTCCCGCTTCCCAGAAAATACATAATAATTGGAAAATACAAAGGTTGTGAGCTATTTAACCTCAGGTAAGTAAAACTCGCTTGACATATGTACCTGGATATGTCTTCAACATCCCGTACCGTATCTTATTTTAAGATATTGACGATCATAGCTGATGTTTGATGTTGTAGTCGCAGGTGTATATCGGTCAAGCTTGTTTGCAAGTGACCTGTGGTTCAAACAGCTCACTTTCGCATGCTTTCTCCCTGATGAAATAAAATTACTATGTATTATCTTATTTTGAATGAGATATGAAGAATAAATGAATCATAATCGCATTCAAAAATTATTCAAAAATCTCAACCAAAACGATTGAAATCACGAATATGATCAGAAAATGACTGTGAAAAGCAGTCAAATATTACTCTAAAAACATTAAAGCTAAATTTTACAATGATATCAAATATGAATAAAAAGTGTTTCGAAATAGGAATCATAAATGATTATTCAAGAATAACCACATTTACGGTACATATTTCTCCCGACGATACATTAATTTTCGAAACGAAAATGATTTTAAATTTGAACGTTTTTAATCATCTTGAGATATGACATTTAAATATTTTTTAACCAAAATTTTCAAAAAAATTTGGCTGGGTATATTTTGCTTTTGTATGTGCCGGTCGTACTACATGTAGTACACCCTACAAAATCGTTTGAACAATTTTTTTTTAATTTATCTTAATTTTTGTAATATTTTGTTAAAAGAATGGTATTAAAAAAATTGTGGAAATTGCTTCACCAGGAGATCCGTCGGCATATCTGGCTTAGTGGTACTCAAACAGCAGATATTTACCAATTTCAGTAACACATTTTGGTGGTTACAGTATTACCGACAACAGTTAGAATAAAACATTAAAACAAAACAAGTTTTGCGGATTTAGTTCGCCTTTAAAGAATTCACTTGCTTGTAAGCATGAACTCGTCTTTGGTTTTTTAAATTTATTTTTGTGGATTGTCTTCTATTTGTAACTAGTCTGAGTTGTTTATTATACCTTTCATGAACATGAAATGGTATATTAACTTTGGTCCGATGTTTCTAACGTTGAGAAATATAGAAGATAAACTCACCATTAAGTATACCGAATTGATCAGTACGACGAACTGAGTTGATATAGCCATGTCCGTCTGTCCGTCCGTCTGTCTGCTTGAGCGCAAACTAGTCCCTCAAATTTTGAGATATCTCAATGAAATTTGGCACAAGGATGTATTTTTGTATTATATTAGACATTTGTCGGATCCGGTATGATCTGACAACTATAACATATATCTCCCATACAAGCGATCGTTCAGATAAGACGATTTTGGTCATTCCTGCCGCAATTTAGAAAGTATAATCGTGAAACTCGATGATATATATTTTAATATATCATAGAAGATTTCCTGAAAAAATCACTTTGATCGGAGCTATATATAATATTGTAACGAATTTACTTGCAAATCCTCTTATTTGCCATTTTGCTAGGTTCGTATAGCTAAACTGTTGAATAAATAACTCCAATATTGAATAATGGAAAAATGGCCTTTATTAAAATACTTCACAATAACACTCAAACTGTGCAACGAATAGCTTAATAACCAAACTGATAGCTTAAAGGAAACTGACTTTCACAATAATACTGCTATTGCTCGCTAGATATCGTCTTAGTCGCAATTGCTTGACAACCCAAATCAAACTGAATTCCAGCGCCTCTACAATTATCGCCTTTTATACTCTTTGATTTCAACCTTCGCATCTTCTAGAATCTACTAGACCAGCAGCTCTCAAACTTCTCAGCTGTAACTACAATTGCACAATTTTATACATATTCTAGGCGCTTCCAGAATTTACTAGTCCAGTAGCTCTCAAACTTCTCAGCTGTAACTACAATTGCACAATTTTATAGTTTTTCTCATTGCATACTTATAGGAGTATCTCAGATATATGCATGTGTTTGTGCATTGACTCTCCGCTGCTCGTATATGTACATGGTACATATATGTAGACGCAGTTATTTTTTCGCTTATGTAGATACATAATGATTGAATTATTGATGTGCATTCACGTCACTGCTTAGCATTGGCTTAGAGACGATAGCATCACCCCTTAGTTTTGCTAATATTCGTAACACTGCCCTCCACCTAAGTCTGATCGTCCCGATCAGACAAATCTCTCGATCTAAACGCTGCCAGCATCTCCAAATGTACCACTCTTCTACTTCGTGCTTTCCCAATGGTTTGTATGTGGTAGATGGTGTCACTGATCTTCTTCACAACTTTGTACGGGCCTTCCCAACTGCACCGAAATTTGGATGGAACACCTTTCCGCCTGTAAGGGTTGTATATCAGTACCAAATCTCCCTCCCGGAAACCTTCCAAATTATTTTCCTTGTCGTACCTGTGTTTTATCTTACTAATCATTATCCTGGATCGTTCCCTCGCACTCTGTTGCTTGGCCAATGAACTACTTCTTTGAGCTTGCGCTTGACGGATTGGCTTCGCATAATCAGTATCGTTCCCACATTTCACAAAAGTAGTGCGCTCCGGCTTGAAACTACTCACGCATTCTTTCTCGGAAATTCGTTGCTTCGTTTTGCTGCGTCTTTAAGGATTTGTCAATGCCAGTGTTTCTCTCGCAGGTACTTTTGGTTTTGCTTTATTTGGCCCATTCGACCTATTAACCTTTGCCTTTGACTTCCGTGGTTTTTGTCGAGTCTTCTCCACCAGTACTCGATTACTACTGAATCCTTTCCGCAAACTGAAGTTAAGTGGTATATCCTGGTTCTCATAACGTATCACCCTTCTCTGCATATCGATCTTGATGTCATGGTCAACCAAGAAGTCCACCCCCAATATTACTTCTTCAACGATCTTCGCCACAACGAATTTGTGTAGAACCGTGACCTTTCCAATCAAGATTTCACATATCACTTCTCCCTGAACTTGGTTATACTCGCCAGTGACCGTACGCAATTTTGCTCCAGGTAACGGTTTTATTCTCTTGTTGACCAAGTCAGATCGGATCAAGGAATGAGATGCGCCCGTATCTACAGTCAGTACACGTTCTTTACCATCCACATTCTCTCTGACGGTAAGACTGCTAGATTTTCTACCAATTTGCAACACAGATATCACAGGGCACTCAATAGCTGGATCTAGCTCTCGATCTGTACCTCTTACTCGCTCTTGCTCATCTCCTCCAGCTTTGCATTTACGGTTACCCACATTATTGGAACTGTTAGGACCAAGATCGCAATGACGTGCAATGTGACATGGGTTGCCGCACTTGAAACATTTAATAACTCCGGCATTTTTCTGTTGTGATCCCTTCAGTGCTTCCAAGATTGTGTCTACCCAATCTGGTCTTTCCACTTCTACACGATGAGCTTTGTATGCTGGTTTACTCAATAGTGAGGCCGTTTCCTGAGTCAATACATGTGACACCGTTTCAGCAAATGTCAGCTTTGGGTTTGCGTATGTAGCTCGCTTCGTTTCCACGTCCCGTATGCCATTTATGAAACTCTGGATTTTTACCCTTTCAGTGTATTCCACGCGTGCGTCCGCATTTGCAAGATGAGCCAATCTTTCAATATCTGAAGCAAACTCCTGCAATGTCTCATTTACTTTTTGGTAGCGGTTTTGCAACTCAATTTGGAATATCTGTTTTCTTAGCTCGCTTCCATAACGTCGTTCTACAGCAGCCATCAATGCTTCATAATTGTTCCGCTCTCCTTCGGGAATCGTCTTTAGGATTTCCGCTGCTGGCCCCTTCAATGCCACGAACAGTGCAGCAACTTTATCTTAAGCATTCCAGTTGTTCACTGCTGCGGTCGTCTCAAACTGTAGCTTAAAGACCTGGAAAGGAACAGAACCGTCAAAGGATGGTGTTTTTACCTTTGGACTGCTTGCTGAAACAGCTGGGCGGTTTAATTGCAACTCTTGTATACGACTTCTTAAAGCATCCACCTCTGCTTCGATTTTTTCCTCAAACTGCGTTATTTTCTCGTCCATACGTGCTTCGAGTTTTGATGATTTACGCGGCTCTGGCGCTTCGAGTTGTACTGTTATGCGTGCCTCTTGTTCTTTCGGTTGTGTCTCCATCTTTGATGTAATCTGTGTCGACATTTCTGCCATACGCGTTTTTTGTGCTTCAATCTTCGATGTAGTCTGTGTCGACATTTCTCACATACGCGTTTCTTGTGCTTCAATCTTCGATGTAATCTGTGTCGACATTTCTGACGTACGCGTTTCTTGTGCTTCAATCTTCGATGTTATGCGTGTCTCCTGTGATTCCAATTGTGATGACATGTTGGTAGATATTTGTGATGACATTTCGGACATTTGTGCCGATATTGCAGCCAATATCATGTTCAGGTCTGTGTTCGCCATTGTCTGCGGTGTTTCTTCCATTTTTGTTATTTCCTCGCCATCAAGATGAAAGTCATACTCTTCCACATCAATTCCTTCTGCTTCCGTTGCCTCTCGTAGCCGTGCCTGAAGTTCAAGTTTAACGCCGCTTGAATTCAATCCACGGCTCTCCAACTCCTTCTTTAGTTGCTGGATCTTCAATTCACTGAACTTTGCCATGTCCTTGTTGTCCTCTGGAATTTATTCAACAATCCCACTTCTGACACCAATTGTAACGAATTTACTTGGAAATCCTCTTATTTGCCCTTTTGCTAGGTTCGTATCGCTAAACTGTTGAATAAATAACTCCAATATTGAATAATGGAAAAATGGCCTTTATTAAAATACTTCACAATAACATTCAAACTGTGCAACGAATAGCTTAATAAGCAAACTGATAGCTTAAAGGAAACTGACTTTCAAAATAATACTGCTATTGCTCGCTAGATATCGTCTTAGTCGCAACTGCTTGACAACTCAAATCAAACTGAATTCCAGCGCCTCTACAATTATCGCCTTTTATACTCTTTGATTTCAACCTTCGCATCTTCTATAATCTACTAGTCCAGCAGCTCTCAAACTTCTCAGCTGTAACTACAATTGCACAATTTTATACATCTTCTAGGCGCTTCCAGAATCTACTAGTCCATAAGCTCTCAAACTTCTCAGCTGTAACTACAATTGCACTATTTTATAGCTTTTCTCATTGCATACTTTCAGGAGTATCTCAGATATATGCATGAGTTTGCGATTAATTCTCCGCTGCTCGTATACGTACATGGTACATATATGTAGACGCAGTTATTGTTTCGCTTATGTAGATACATAATGATTGAATTATTGATGTGCATTCACGTCACTGCTTAGCATCGGCTTAGAGACGATAGCATCACCCCTTAGTTTTGCTAATATTCGTAACAATATATATCCTATACAACCGATCGTTCAGATAAGGGGGTTTTTTGCCATATTTTAGTTTATGTTTATCTTAAAAATCGTTTAGGCATATACATCTGTATACTATATAGTTCTTATCTTATACATCCGATTATTTGGAGATTACGAACGGGATAAGGTTATTGTTCAGCCCCATTCATGAAAGGTATGAAGTCTTCGGCAAGACAGTTCCATCCTTACTTGTTTTCATTTGTTTTACGCATTGCTTTCTGTCCTTATTATTGTGTGCTCAGCATAACTTGGCCTTGAACTTGATACACAGTTCAGTCACTTAGTTACAACAAGAAGATTCTTTAATGCACTGATAAGAACAATAATATGGTGTTGATTCTTAGTAATTTGTTTAAAAATGTTATTACATCTTATTTAAATAACTGCTTGTAGAGCCTAGATTAATATAAATCTGCAAACCACATTATCCTCAACTCTTTATTGTTGTTATTGCAGTTTTCGACTGAATTCTTATTTGAAGATGCAGAATAATAATAACTGAGTACCTAGTACTCGTGAAGTTCGATGAGTGAAACTACAGTTGTACGTCTAGAAAACTATACCACAGCAGAGAAAACAAATAATTTCGGAACAGTGATCTTCTGAGGATATACAAGCGTGAAATTTCCAGGGCGAAGAAAATCTTATGGAAAAATTTTTGTATGGACATAGAGTCCGCCAATCAAACAGCACGTTTGAAAAAAGTCCCTGCAAGGGGAAACATCGGGGAATGGTCACGTAATAGTGAGAAATCCCTTGAGGTGCTTTTCGAAACACATTTCCCATCGGGAGATGGTTTAGAAGAGCCAGCAGACAGCACTCACACTTCGATCACGGAGCCAATAGTGCCTGGCTTGGTAACCGATACCAAGATCGAATGGGCGGTGTAAACGTTTTCAAATTTTAAATCGCAGGGCCCAGATGGTATAATTCCGGCCATGCTACGAGTTTCAAGTAGAGCGGTCATGGAATGGCTTAAAATAATATTCGATAGGTGCATAAGACTGAATTATGTACCGCAGTCTTGGAGAACTTCTCGTGTAGCTTTCCTGTCAAAGGCGGGGAAGATCTGCCATGTCATCGCAAAGACTATAGACCCATTAGCTTAACACCATTTCTGCTCAAAACCTTTGAGAGGCTGATAGATGTGTACATAAAGTCCAACGTGGATGATAAGCTGCTCTCCACAACACAGTATGAGTAAACCAAAGGCAAGTCTGTAGACATCGCATTGCATAGGGTGGTAATAAGCATAGAGAAAGCCTGTGAATATAAGGAATGTGCTCTAGGAGTCTAAAAGGGGTGTTATGGATAGTCTTAATCAGAAGGATCGGCTGCATGTTAAATTGCAGGAGATTGCATCACAATGGGGATTGTACGAGGCCACAAACCAGTGGACAGGAGCACGCCGCAGGGAGGGGTTCTATTACTTCTGCTGTGGGCGCTGGTCATCAACCAACTGCACAGGCGAGTCGCCTGAGATCATCAGGCAACAATAGAGGTGGACGGCTGGCGCAAGGGTGCTCAAAAAGTGGATGAGGCGATACATGTGTACACAAATGGTTCCAAAATAGTGGAAGTGCTGATCCGGAAATAAACAGATCTTATAGATACTGGACTCCTTCAGTCTATGTGAGGTCCTCATGAACCGGACAGTTAAACCTAACCTAACCTACAGATGTGTTATGGATTTTATATTGAAGTTTTATCGGCATTTGTTGCATATGAGCAAATCGATAAATTGTCAATAACAAATCGATAGCACGCCAGTAAAAAAATTGGCAAAACTCCGATAAGACAACGATAGTTTTCGGTATACAATATATAAAGTTTTGATACACAATGAATTGGTAACACTCTCGTTGACTTTTCGATAAATATTGGAAACATTTTCGGTGAATAACGAATAATTTTTTGATAAATATCAATACTTTTCAATAACATATTAAAAACTTTTTGAGAATAAATTGATATATAATCAATTAATAACAAATCTCTAGCAATTCGATAACTCTAACAAATACTAAATTGATAAATTTTCGAGAACAACGGATAAATCATCGATAAAAAGTTTGTAAATCCTGATTTTCAAATAAACAAAGAATCTTTCATTTCGAAATTATGCAACCAACGGTGCAGTGACAGAAAATGTGCTGACTCTTCACTTAATGAAAACGGCTGTGTTCCTAGTTGAACTATCTTATTCCTCACATAGAGTGAATTAGAATATAGTCTTAAAAAGAGTTTATTTGATGACCAATCTGTAAAACCCTATGGAAAAACGAGATTTACTTACTAACTTAATTGGCGCTTAACAGTTTAAGAAGATATGGCCGTCCAATAAGATGCGCCAGTCGCTTCTTCGCTAGGTTAACTGCCGCCAATTGGTCACAGCAAAGGAATTTAAATCATTTCACCCTCGTCCTTCTAGGGAGCTGCGCTCTTTCACCGCTTCCATAGGCGAGTTCCGATAAAAATAATTTCTTAGCCAGAGTATCTTTTATTCGCATTATATGTCATGGTCCCTTGCTTCTGCATCATATAGCAGGGCGGGTGCTATAAATGACGCTATTATACTACTTCGAAAATGTGGTTGCCAATAGTAGCATGGTTTCCAAGGTACAAATGCTCTAACTCTTTGCGCGATGACAATAAACCAGATGGACTTCTTAAAATAACTGTGTCCTCTTGTTGAAATAGTTGCATTATACCACCAGGGAACGCATCGTGCCTAGCCGTTGCTTCCAGCCACCTACAACTGCTGTCAAAAGGTCAATATTAACATATAAATATGTGATCATATATACGTAAGATTTTGTAGCAACGTCTAAAAATAACAGTAAATCCCAGCAACAGCTTGTCAAAAATCGTGTTTTTCTTAACGCAGTAACGCTCGCCTGTTATGGAAATCAAAGACCCAATGAAAGCTTTCATTTCAGTGACAATTACCTGCGAAGATATAAACTTGCGATTTTTGGTATGAATAAGTAGCACTAGATCTCGCGGTAAGCTAGCAAAGGAGAATATGCAAATGTCCAAGTTCCTTTACTTGCAGCCTAACTTCCTTAGTATAAATCAATCATATCTACTGCTAGTGGGTGTCAGAGGTTGTGAGTGAGGGCGTTAGGATATCCGCTTATGTAGAAATTTACTGCAACATCTAGAAATGATAACAACACAAATCATGCATTCGTTGATGCATTTTAATGAAGCACATTTTTTGCTTAGGGGAAATGTTGCTGCGATGATATTGCTCTATTATCGCTCTCAAGCCACAAATACTAATCACTGTGAATAAAATGGGGTTACATTTAGGAACGTAACATCCAAAACAAGAAGAACTAAATAAGGGCTACTGCGTGGTGCTGTCCTTTCCTCACTTCTGTTTAATTTCTACATATCGAAGCTACCTTCACCACTTGAAGTAGTCACTATCGTTTCCTACGCCGATGACTGCCCAAAAGTGGTCACAGGCCCTGGCCCACACATTCATGAGCTTGGTAACAAAATAAACAGCTATCTCCCTTATCTTACCATTTTTTTCGCCTCGAGAAACCTGACATTGTTACCGACCAAATCATAGGCGACCTTATATACAACATGGTCGCGCCAAATGTCGACCATATTGAACACCCACGTCAATGGCATTACGCTACCGACTGTCTTACATCCAAAACTTGGGTGTAACGTTTGATCAGGATCTACATTTCGGAAAGCATGCAACCGAAATTGTTCCTAAAATCCAGAGCCGTAATAAAATCCTCAAATCTCTTGCCGGCAGCACTTAGGGTAAAGACAAAGAAAACACATTACTACTTACAAAGCAAGGCCGCGTCCCCGATATGGACGCCAAGCCTAATTTCTCTTTCTGGAAGAAAATATAGGTCTGCCAAAATAGTGCCCTCAGAACCAACATACGTTATGTCTTCCGCATTGTCCACAGAACACAACCTACACTATGAGGCGAGAGCACTCCCCATTAGAGAGAGAAATTAAATGCTGAACAAACAGTTTATGTTGAACACCCTGAAATCTGGGCATCGCAACAGACACCTGATTGATGAGGCTACACCTCCCAGGGGCTTAAGGGGTCATCTCCGTAAGCATTATGATGAAATATGGCACCTGAGAACACAACCGTATGAAGCAAACAACACAAGCAGATCCTCAGTGATATCCACAAACAGGCGTCGGACCTCTATGCCAAGAATTTCCCGGCTAATCCAGTACTTAAACAAAAATAACCAGAACTAGCGGAATAGGAAAGCACTCTCCCTAGGGAAACCCGCGTCACTCTACCTCTACTTCGATCTTGGTACTATAACAGGTTAAACTCTTACCTATCCAGAATCAACCCCGGCATACAAAATGTATGTCCTGCTTGTAATGTGTCCCCATATGACACCAACCATCCCTTCAATTGTAATGTGGAACCAACGCTTCTAACACTCCTCTCACTTTGATCCACCCTTGTTGAAACAGCAAGTTTCCTTGGACTCCCGTTAGAGGACATTGATGACAATTTGTGATCGGTCGCACCTATTGGATGGAGCCAAGCACTGTTATAACAACAACAACAACTGTGACTGAAAATAGGTCACGAATGACTTCGTCACTAATAAATCTTTGGATATACCAACTCATATGTCCGCTAAATATAACTAGCTCTGTAAGCTTAACGTCAAAAGGTATAAGATACTCTGTAGCATATCGCTTGACTCCACTGTTTTCCAAATTAGATTGATAGCTGATTTTTCATTACGATGTTCACTCCTCCAAGTGCAACACTGGCCAGATGAGACGCTACAGCTCAGCAAGTATTTCTATCGACAACCATATTTGGAAACACAGGAAGAGAAACAGGATTGGGATAATATGGTGGAGAAGGACTTAATCTCAATCGGAATTCCCAATTGGCTTCAGCTAACATACCGAATGAATAATGAATAATTAATAGAAATGCTACCGAAACATCAAGTTGGCCATGTTCGAATATCGATGTTTTTACGGGTGATGTTGCATACCTATTCATGTTAGGCCCCGCGTACATCCCAATATCCTGAACCTACTTACTACCACACATGCAGTTTCCATAACAACTACCTATGTAGTTTGATTCCTAAATATTTTATGCTGCGATGCTCCTGTCGCACTTTCCTTCCCAGTTTAGGTGCAATTCGTGGCGTTATATTGGCTAGTAAATCACACTAGAAATCCGTCTTTTCTTCGTTGTCTGGAAGGTGAAGTAAATTCGTATGCTAATTTCTACAAATTTGCATAGCAACCCTCGTATTGAGTTGTCTTATTAAATTAGTGTCAATCATTTTTACATTTATAGGTATAAGTACTTATCTGCGAAATTTCTGTTTTGCATATTTTGTTTTATAAGCTTGATGGTAAGATATAATTTTACAAGGGAATGGTAAACAAATCAGGCGATGAAGCATTCGTCATAATAAATTCTACGCAGGGATGACATAAGGTCAACAGACATAACATCTATTGCTCTTATGACCACTTGAAATGGCGATATTGATATTATGTCCATTTTTCTTTTCGGTAAAGGTCACAACGATGCTTGTGATTATCGTCGCGCTTGCGAAGGCAGGGCAAGACAAGAAAAAAAAAGGTAAGGAAGTATTAACGGTTGGTTATCGATGAGTTATAGATTTGCTAGAGCTCTGCTAGAACCTTTTTAAGCTTAAAGTCGATAGCAAAAGTTGAATTACTGCATTTTTACCGACGATAAGCCTTAATGTGGAAAAGTTAAGTTTTATCGTAAAAATAATCTAATATTTATCGAAAAAATATCGGTATGTTACCGAAAATTTATTGAAAAGTTAGCGGTTTGTTATTAAAAAAGTATCGATACGGTGTCGAAATGTCATCGATTATTTATCGAAAAATTATCGATAACCGATCAAAAATGTATCTATTTGTAATCGAAAAGTATCAGTATGTTTCCGAAAATATTTGTAGGAGCTATCGATATATTATCGTAAGTTTATCGATTATTTATTGAAAAGTTAACAAAAGGGTATCGATTCCTAACCTAAAAGCCATTGTTAAGTTATCGAAGTTTTACCAATTTATTATCGGCATGTTATGGATGGTTTCGCTTTGTTATGAAACAGATTCCGATAAAACTTCATTATAACATTGATGACACATCTGTCACCCGGCTATAACAAGCCAATGAGAAACCGATAAGAACGCGATGACACCGCAATAACAAGTCGATAACAAACCAATAAATCGATGATAATAATTCGCTATCGATAATTACAGATTATAAAGCAATAAGTTGTCGATATCAGTTTTTATACATAAGAAGCCAAAGAAACCCTTCTCAAAAACTGTTTATAGTTTTATCCGGTAAAGCTGCCAGTAGTCAAAGAAAAGTTAGAATACCAGGCGGAGCAGCGCAGGGTTCGGGGTCCTTTTCAACAGCAACTAAAAACACGCACTTCAACGAAATATCTGGCGGTGAAAAGGCTGCCCATACAAAAGCAAATTTGAGTAAATTAATAGCAAATGCAAGCGGTCCAAAGCCTTGCACAAAGGAAGCTATACTTTTAAGTGATGCAGAAATCTGGGCGGAAGTAATGAAATACAGGAAGAACCGAATCGCCTTCACCTCGGTCCAACGCAAAGAAGCGCTACAAATATATACGGCTTACCGCGCGGTCTCTGCTGTGACTGCCCAGGTTGTTGCGGGAACCATACCGTAATACTTCTCTCTGAAGAAAAAACAACTTACGGCAGCGGATTGGAAGCCGTGCGGGCGGGGAGTAAAATCCAATGGACTTTGGCAGGAACAGTGGAAGAACAGGACCGTGGAAAAGTGAACCAAGGAACTAGTTCCTGAACAGAACTCATAGTTGAAGCGACTACATAATGATGTCGACTTTTAACTTACTAAATTTTAACCGGATATGGTTAAAAACAAAATAAATAAATGTAAGGCGCGAAAGCCTCCGAAGATTTAGGCCGGGCTTCTCTTCCAATGTGCGTGGTGCTCCTTTTTATTTTTCCTACAAATTGACGGGGCGGAACTTTCACGTTTTATGCCGCCTACAAATGGCATCTGCAAGGCAGATAAGTTTTTGCTGAGAAGCTTTTCATTGCAAAAATACACTCGGAGTGTATTTTCTAGTTATTTCCAGCATATTCGGTATGGTAGGCGGAGCACATTGCCACCACACTTAGGCAGCTGCCAATACAGTTACTTTCGCAAATGTCTGTACAGAGTTGGCAAGAAAACCCGAACTGCCTATACTGGGGAAAATTACACACCTTCTTCGGATGCGAGCATTTCGCCGAACAGAGGAGGGGGGTAGAAATGATATTTGGCGACCTACCCCCGTGTAGTGTCATCATTAACATGGACTGCCGTATCGTCAGGTGGGATACTGTCAGCACATATGTGAAGCATAAACTTATCATAAACTTATAAGCAAACGACAAGTTGGGTGCTGATGCATTTGGGTAGCCACGGAACTCTTCAGGGCACACCAGTATCCAGAAGCAATGCTAAATGCGGTCCCAGGTACGGATAATAGCACCGGCTGTTTGAGGTTTGGTTTTAGTGGGTAGCCCTTCCGAGAAGAAAAGTCTTGAGGCTTAAATATCCTGGTCGATGTATACATCTTTCAGATGTACATCTTTATGTTTTAAGATCGAACTTCACGAATACCGTAAAAATATTTTTATGATATTTTCTCTGGAATGTTTTTAAAATCTAAATGAATTTTTTAAATGGTAATTAACTCGATTTTAAAAAGCTATGAAAGTAAATGATGTTTTTACTACTACAAATGGATATAAGATGAATTATCTAGATCTTACGACCATTTGAGGTGGTACCAAAGTCAATTGACTTTATGGCCATTGATCTTACGTCACTTTGTGACCATATCAAATGGATATAAGGTCAATGGATCTTAGGGCCATCTGAAATGGATACAAGATCAATTGACTTTATAGCGGTTGACCTTATGTCACTTTACCATCTTATCTCTACTGCTTGTTGGCGTTATTACGAAGCATAAAGATTCAACGATAAAATTGATTAGGTTTGTAAATCTACAGAAAAAATAATTTCCGTCATAAAGACAACGTACATAAGATACATACATATACATATGCATACACAATTACAAGAATAAGTAGACCACAATGGAAAAGTCTATATTGTTTGGATAGACTATTGTTAATAGATATTCTCAAAGAATTTAGTTGACTCATTACTATCACTCCACTGATTCCAGGATATTTTTAGAATATTTATGATTATTTTTATATCTAACAAAACGTTGACAACTTTCGTAACTTAACATTAACAGACATGTTCATATGTATGTACGCTCAAATATATACATATATATTGACAAGCATATAACTCCATTGCTAAAGCAATGAAAGCAAATTAAAGAAGAACGTGCGTTTCAGACAACGTGCAACAGTTTTGGTTATGACTTGATCACATTTCGCAGCGTCGTCATCTTGTTTATATTTTTATACAAAATCGGTATGGGAGTAGCTCATATATATATAATCAGTCACGGTTTTACATATGCAACACGATTTCTTTCTATGTGGATTTGATTATACGATTGATTTTTTGCTGAGAGGAATGTTCTACATACGTATTAACATATTTGGTTAGGTAAATTGCGACGCAGAAGCCGCACGGTGTATGCAGATGACGTTTTAATATTTATAAGTGGCAACTGTCTACCAACAACTACCTTTGTAATGGCAAGGCGCTTCGTACATGCCTGGACAACTGATGTAATTTTCACCGCTAAATTCAGAAGACACAGACCTTGTGTTGTTTTCTAAGTAGAAGGTTGACTAATGAATAGAATGCCACTCCGTCCCGCCAGCCCTTTCAAAAATACCCGATCTCAAAAGGCTCTTGAAAAGCATCCTATTTCAGACTTTGTTTCAAACAGCGCTATCTGGGAATTCGGTTGAAGAATTCTCTTTCTCAGAAAATCAATACATTTTAACGTTAAACAGAGCATTTTTTAAACAAGTTATGAGACAGGATGTTTCAAACTGGCAGCCGATATGGTGTGATGTTCCACTGAGCAGCCGATATGCTACAATGATATATCGTCATTCAACATCGGGCTGCCAGACTAACGTAGAAGATGCGGATAAGTTAGAAGATTAAATTTTTTTTGGGCTCCAGGTCTCATATGCATACGCCATGCTCCCAGCAAATTTAGGCGGGATTGTTTTGCAATTTAAATTTTTTTCTTACAACTTGGCCCAGTCATAAAGTAAAGAAGTTAATGAAAACACCTATGTATTGCCAAAGGAGGGTGCAGTTCTCCATGAATCTAAGGTAGACGTCGGAATCCGCATGATAGAAATCAAAAGGAGAGAGAAATACCGTACGATAAGTCAAGCACGAAGTATATGGAGAGAATCACTTGCAGGATTCAAGGGGTTGATAAGCGCAATAAAAAGTTCAATTTAAGCTCCTTTTCCAATTTGCGTAGCACACATTTCTTTTTTTGGGGTAAGGGATAAGAACTGCAAGCCCCCAATCCATTTTGTTATTCCCGCTAGATGAGAGTATAGGCGGCTGTATTTAAACGCAGTCTTTCCGAAATCGGATCGATTCGGGAATAAATTGCGGTGCTATCTGTGGCTGGGGCGCTACTGTGGTTGGTTTTTCTCCCCCATATTAAAGAAAAGACTGCTGAGTGTGCCCGGTTGGTTTTTCAAAATTTTCGATATCGAAAAAGTGGGAGTGGATATCGTCCGATTTCGCTCATTTTCAATACGAACCTATTCTGGGTCCAGATAAGCCCGTGTACGGAGTTTGGCAAAGATATCTCAATATTTGCTCAAGTTATCGTGTTAAGTGACGGAAACTGCCCGTCTATCAAAGATATAGCTTAATAAAATTGTTTGCAATACTGATGATTTTTATATGTGGAAGTCTATATCTATCTCGGTTCATTTATATCTTTATTCTATTAAAGTTATAATATCCATCTGTGTATAAAAAAGAGCCGTCTCAGCCCAAATTTGAACGTGCGTTGCTTCGACTTAAATACGAATGCTCTTAACGCCAAATCATTATAGCTGTTGCGCTCCTGCCAGTGAGCGTGTAGCACATGTATACGTATGTCCAACTGCTATTCACACAATAATTTTATATGTATTTGGGACTCATGGCAGTATCCTGTACTTGTAATGGTTGTGAATAAACTAATAGTGCACCAGTTCAGAGCTAGAAATTTTCCCCACAAAGCTAACATAAATTACAAAAAAAAAAAAAAAACACACACCTCAAACAGGTTCCCAAAAATTGGAAAAAATTTGGTTTTTACTAATTTTGAGACTCTCACCAAAACATCGATTTTTCTCAAAATTTTTGTATGTTCACTTATCTTTTTCTGACCGAAATTGGATAGATCAGAAAATTTTATACAAAGAAAAAAAATTGGGACAAACGGCCGCACTCAGCAGGGTCTTCTTTAGGTTTGCAGTTTCTTCCAGTGAGTAACCATCAGGTGTGGCGATCACACCGGGGATGAACAGTATGCAAGCGACCGGCCAATTGCTTTTTAAAAAGGTGATGAGCGTAGCTTAACCGGACCTGACAACCCAGCCGTATGCAGAAGAAAAGCTAAAAGAGGTTACCTTTGATATCCACAAAAAGACGTCGAAACTCTACGACAGGAATTTTTCGGTGAACCTTGTTCTTAAAATCAAATAATTTGCACCCACAGAAAAGGAAGGCTACCTTACTTACTTACTTACTTAATTGGCGCTTAACCGTCTAAACAGTTATTGCCGTCCAACAAGGCGCGCCATTCGTTCCTTCGCTCCGCCAACCGGCGTCAATTGGTCACACCAAGGAAGTTTAATCATTTTCCACCTGGTTATTCCAACGGAGTGGGGGCCGCCCTCTACCTCATCTTCCATAGGCGGGTTCCGATAGAAACACTTTCTTGGCCGGCGCATCATCTTTCACTCGCATAACATGGCCTAGCTAGCGCAGCCGCTGCGTTTTAATTCGCTGGACTATGTTGATGTCTGCGTATAGCTCGTACAGCTCATCATTAAATCTTCTTCGGTACTCGCCATCGCCAACGCGTAGAGGTCCATAAATCTTTGGAAGAACTTTTCTCTCGAACACTCCCAAAGCCGCTTCATCTGCTGTTGTCATGGTCCATGCTTCTGCCCCATATAGCAGGACGGGTACGATAAGTGACTTGTAGAGTATGGTTTTCGTTCGTCGAGAGAAGACTTTACTTTTCAATTGCCTACCTAGTCCAAAGTAGCATTTGTTGGCAAGATTGATTCTTCTTTGCCAAATAAACGAAGTCTTTTACTATTTCGATTTTATGACTGCCAACAGTAGCGTGGTTGTCAAGGCGCATATGCGCTGACTCTTTGCGCAATGACAGCAGGTTCTTCGTTTTGTCCTCATTCACCATCAAATCCATCTTCACCGCTTCTTTTTCCAGTTTGGAGTAAGCAGAACTAACAGCGCGGGTGTTTAGGCCGATGATATCAATGTCATCAGCATATGCCAGTAATTGCAAGCTTTTGTAGTATATTGTTCCAGTGCGGTTAAGTTCTGAGGAAGGCTACCTTGCCAATGCTTCTAACACCCATTTTTCTCTGGTCCACCACTGCTGAAGCTGCAAGTTTCTTTGCACTCCCGTTAGAGGATTTTGATAATAATTTGCGAGTAGTCGCACCTATTGGATGGGGTGAAGCACTGCTACAATAACAACAACATGTGCTTTAGCGTGTTCCAAACTCGCTTTGGGTCATTAAATAATGAGTTATCACATATTTCGACATTAACATATCTAAAACCCAATTTCCTCATTATATATTTGAACGTATTAATTAAGCATGCGAACATATAACCAATTTTACATAATAGCTATATGTTTAAGTGTTCACGAAAGATTTCAAAATTAGTAGATTTCTATGTCTGTACATCTAACGTGAGCTATTCAAAGTAATTCTAAACCAAACACAAATAATTTACAAAACATCACATGAATATGACAACGTCAGGAATCGTGCAATGGTAGCTCACGATCCATTCACGTACCCTCCTTATGACAATTTGTAAGCACTTACACCTAATGGATGGGGTGAAGCACTGCAACAACTATACAAAAACAACATGTTTACACATCAGAAACTTCGGTTGGTATACGGTGATATACTTTCCTAACCAGTCCAAAACCTGATATGCGAGTATGAACAATCCCACCACTATGTGATCCGAACAAGAGGATCTTTGAATCCCAACCATCTTATATCAACATTATCTTGATTGTAACTTACTAAAATAGCATAATATAAAAACGTGTTGACTAGACAAAGTGAAACGCTCCTTTTTCTCCAACAACAGCAGCAAAATAAGATGAAATCCTTTTACCATTTCTTGTTCAACCGCTGGGATTTAATCAATGATTATTTGAAGATTTTTTCATTATTCAAGCAAGAATTAACAGAAATTAACAAATTGCGAGCACGTTGTACATAAATTTTCACAGTAGCCACTGTAAATTGCACACATACATACATACCTACATACATACTTAGTTCATTGGTAGTAGTAGTAGTAGATTTTATTTATTTAGCAATTTAGGTACTTTAAAAAAATAAACAAATTAAATGTAGTAATTCATAATCACTTTTATCTTAAATATATACATATTATATTCAGATTTTATTTCCATCGGCAATGAATTAATTAAGCTAGTTGCTTTATTGCTCCTAAGGTGATATGGTTGTATATCTGTATATCAGCTACTTAACATATCTCGGAAGTTAAATATCTTGGGAAAATATTATATTTAATTTTAAACATAAAACATAACGCGTTAAACATAACTCGCTGATTTACAGACATCCATTTCAGCGTTTCAAGAAGCGTTGAGATCTATGTCATTACACTACATTTAAGAAGAGATCTCATAGCTTTTTTTTGGAGTTTTTGCATTCTGTCTATACTTGACATTGTGCTTAAGAAAATGATAGTGGAACAATATTCAAAATGTGGTTTAACGATCGTGTTGTAAATATTTATTGCATATATAGTTGAAACTTGTTTCCGTATTCTTTTAAAGAAATTAATCTTTTTAGATATTTTTTTGCAAACATAATCTATATGCAAATTAAACTTAAGTTTATCATCAATAATAACTCCTCGATACTTAATTTGGTCTACTCTCTCTATATATTCACTATTTATAGAAATATTTTTTTGGATCTACCATTAACCATCATCCATTTTGTCTTCCTTACATTAATTTTTAGTTTATTCATTTTTAAATAACTTTCAACTCTGATAATATCTGCATTAAATTTATCTGTACACTCATCACCTGAATTAGCTGATATATTGTACCGAATATACTTGCAAATCCTCTTATTTCAAATGTTCTGCTAACGTCCGAATCACTAAACTGTTGAATAAATAACTCCAACATTTAATAATGCAAAATGGCCTTTATTAAAGTACTTCGCAATAAATAACTCTACTATTGCCCGACAGATAGCGTGCTTAATCGAAACTGAACTATTGGGCCTCGATTGTTGTTGCCTTTTATACTCTCTGATTTCCTCGTTCGCACCTTCTAGGCGCTTCCAATTCCAGAATCTACTAGTTGGCCATCAGCTATCGAATTCCTCAGCTGTAACTACAATTGCACGAGTTTATAGCTTCTCTCATTGCATACTTTCGGGAGTATCTCAGATATATGCATGTGGCCGTGCGTTGCTTCTCAGCTGCGTGTACGTACATATGTGTAGACATAACGATTGATTCGTTTATGTAGATACAAGTGAATGTCTGCTTTATTGATGTTGTGACTTCATTTACTTAGTATCAGACTAGGGACGTCAGTATCACTTAGTGTCACTGATATTCGTCACACTGCCCTCCACCTTAGTCTGATCGTCCCGATCAGACAAATCTCTCAATCTAAACGCTGCCAGCCTTTCCAAATGAACCACTTTCATTTTGGTTCGTGGTTTGCCTATGGTTTGTATGCGGTACACCACATCGTTGATCCATTTTACAACTTTGTATTGGTCTTCCCAATTACACTGCAATTTCGGGGACAAACCTTTTTTTCGTTGTGGGTTGTATAACAGCACCAAATCTCCTTCCTGAAACCCTTCCGAATTAATTGCTTTATCGTACCTCACTTTCATCTTGTCACTCATAATCTTTGCTTGTTGCCTTAACAGATCGTGTATCTCTCTCACCTCTTCTTCCAAGACACCAGTGGATTTCTTGACATTTCTCTCCGCATCTGCATCTATCCCATACTTCAAATCAGCTGGCAGTCGAAGGCCATTGCCAAAAATTACCTTTGCGGGAGTTTGGCGCGTTGTCTCATGTACTGCCGATCGGTAGGCCATCAAGAATAATGATATGTGTATATCCCAGTCCTTATGGTACTTGTCTACTACTTTCCTTAAATGGTCCTCCAATGTACTATTGAAACGTTCCACCATACCATCGGACTGAGGATGCAATGCAGTTGTCCGTGTTTTCCGAATGCCCAATGATTTACACATTTCCTGGAACAGAGCTGATTCGAAATTCTTGCCTTGGTCAGAATGTAACTCCATTGGTACACCATACCTTGCTACCCAATCGTTTGTAACCACTTCTGCTACTGTTTTTGCTTCTTGGTTTGGGATTGGGTATACCTCTGGCCATTTACTGAAATAATCCATAACCACCAGTACGTATTTGTTTCCGCGGTTGCTAGTAGAAGATGGACCTGTGACATCAATGGCGATCCCTTCAAATGATGCACCTGAAATATACTGCTTCATCTGGCCATGACTTCGTGTTTTGGGCCCTTTCGCTCTGTTGCAAACCTCGCAGTTGGCAATTAATTCGGTGACCGACTGACGGCAACCAACCCAATAGAAGCTCTGCTTAACTTTCTCGAGCGTATTCGTGATTCCAAGATGACCTCCACTTGGACCAGTATGCAACTCGCTGAGCACGTCATGAATCCTCTTTCTGGGAACAACTATCAATTTCTTCTTGCATTTACCATCCTCACTCTCCCATACTCGATGAGGGCAACCGGATATCAATTCTAAACTGTTCCACTGTGCCCAATATGACTTCGCAATGGGACTCTCTGCTGACATCTCTTCTCTGTTTGGTCTTTCGTTTCGTTCGAGCCCTTGCGCAACATGTGACAGATCTGTATATTCTAGCTGACACTTTCTTAATTGTTCCTTGTCCCATTCATCCGTACACATTATAGTTATTAGCCGGACATCTATAATGTCTTCTTTAGCCTCGGCCTTTGAACAGTGCTTGTATTCCAAACTACATGGTCTTCGTGACATTGCATCGGCATTCCCATGGGTACTACCTTTCCGATGCTCAATGGAAAAGTCATAGCTTTGTAGCAGTTCGATCCACCGTACCAATTGTCCTTCCGGATTACGGAACTGCAGAAGCCATTTCAACGCTGCGCGATCTGTCCTGACGCGGAATCGCTGGCCTTAGAGGTATTTGTGAAAATGTTTAATGCACTCTACCAATGCCAATAGCTCTCTTCGTGTAACGCAATAGTTCCTCTCTGCTTTTCCAATCGAACGGCTATAGTATGCATGCAACTACCTTCTCCTGTCCATTGACCAGTTGTGATAATACGCCTCCTATAGCGTATCCACTCGCATCTGTATCTAGAATAAATGTTGCTCCTGGAATTGGATATGCTAACATTGGCGTAGTGCACAAACGCTCCTTCAATGTTTGGAAAGCCACTTCTTGCTCCTTCTTCCATTCAAAAGCTTTATTTTTTCTTGTAAGCTCATGGAGGCTATGGGCTACGATGGAAAAATTTGGTACAAATTGGCGGTAATATGTGCACAGCCCAAGGAAACTTCTCAATTCATGTAGGTTATGTGGTCTTGGCCAATCCTTTACAGCCTCTATCTTTTCGTTCGCAGTGCAGATGCCCTCTGTCGTTACCTTGTGACCCAAATAATTTACTTCCTTTTTAAACAACGTACACTTTTTGGGACTTAACTTCAGACCAGCGCCAGCTATTCTCTGGAAAACTTCCTCCAAATTCTTAAGATTTTCATCAAAGTTCTTGCCCAATACGATGATGTCGTCCAGGTACACCAAGCATGTTTTCCAATGTAGTCGTTTCAGTACCTGGTCCATGAGTCTCTCAAAAGTAGCTAGTGCATTACAAAGTCCAAAAGGCATCTCTGTAAATTGCCAAAGACCATCACCGACACTGAAGGCTGTTTTCTCTTTATCTTCCTCCTTCACCTCAACTTGCCAGTAGCCGCTTTTTAAGTCCAGCGTAGAAAATCATTTCGTACCAGAGAGCGAGTCCAGAGTGTCGTCCATTCTTGGCAATGGGTAGCTATCCTTTTTCGTTACGTCATTCAACTTCCGGTAGTCCACGCATAACCATCTTTCCATCCTTCTTCTTTACAAGTACTACCGGTGAGATCCATGGACTAGCTGATGGTTCGATGACGCCGCTGTCGCTCATTTCTTGTATAATTTGATTAACAACTTCCCGCTTCGCCAGTGGAATACTACGTGGAGCTTGACGGATCGGCTTCGCATCTCCAGTGTCAATTTGATGTTTCACAATATTGGTGCGGCCTGGTTTGGAACCATCCTGGTCAAATCTGTTCGCGTACTTTAGGAGCAGTTGTTTTGCCTTACTCTGATAAGCTTCCACTAGCCCCTGCGTCAATGCCGTGATGTCATTTGAAAGATCAGTATTACCAGCTGAAACGTGTTCCTGGAGCTATTCACAGTTAATAACTATTTCAGCCTCTTGTCATCTTCCCAAAATAGCTCCTTTGGTCAGTTTGAGTGGTGACTTGAACTCATTGAGTACTCGTACCGGAATACGTCCATCTTGTTTTGTCATAGCCAGGGCTTTTCGTACAAGTATGTTCAGTGCTGATTTGTTTGCTGCTTCGACAACCTATGCGTATCTGCTGCGATTCCAGTTGAGGTGACATTAGTGACGACATTTCTGAAATGCGTGCCTCCTGTGCTTCCATCTTGGATGTTAAACGTGTCTCCTGCGATTCCAGCTGAGATGCCACTGTCGATGTTTGAGCAGTTATTGCAGCCTATATCATGTTCAAGTCTGTGCTCGTAACTGTCTGCGATGTTTCGTTTTTCTCTTCAATTTTTGTTGTTGTCTCGTCGACATCAGATGAAAGACATACTCTTCCACGTTAATTCCTTCTGCTTCAATTGCCTCTCCTAGTCATGCCTGAAGTTCGACTTTAATGCCGGTTGTATTCAATCGACAGCTCTCCAACTCCTTCTTCAGTTGCTGGATCTTCAATTCACTGAACTTTGCCATGTCCCTATTGTCCTCTGGAATTTATTCAACAATCCCACTTCTGGCACCAATTGTAACGAATTTACTTGCAAATCCTCTTATTTCAAATGTTCTGCTAACGTCCGAATCACTAAACTGTTGAATAAATAACTCCAACTTTTAATAATGCAAAATGGCCTTTATTAAAGTACTTCACAATAAATAACTCTACTATTGCCCGACAGATAGCGTGCTTAATCGAAACTGAATTATTGGACCGCGACTCTTGTTGCCCTCTATACTCTCTGATTTCCTCGTTCGCATCTTCTAGGTGGTTCCAATTCCAGAATCTTCTAGTTGGCCATCAGCTATCAAATTTCTCAGCTGTAACTACAATTGCACGATTTTATAGCTTCTCTCATTGCATACTTTCTTTCGGAAGTATCTCAGATATATGTATGTGGCCGTGCGTTGCTTCTCAGCTGCGTATACGTACATATGTGTAGACATAATGATTGATTCGTTTATGTAGATACAAGTGACTGTCTGCTTTATTGTTGTTGTGACTTCATTTACTTAGCATCAGACTAGGGATGTGAGGATCACTTAGTGTCACTCATATTCGCCACAATATAATAACGTATCACCAGCGAACAAATATATGTGCATTTGAATTCTGCAAGACTTTTTCGATATCGTTAACGTAAATTTTAAGTAATAATGCACTTATGTAAAGCCTTGTGACACACCAAAGTTTGCCGAAATAGTATCGGCCACACATTCGCCCACCTTAGTCGGTTGATATCTGCCTTTCAAACCATTGAAGCTCCGGTCCGGATATTCCGTATTGTTGCAGTTTTTTTTTTATTAATATTCCTCTATCCAAAATTTCAAACGCTCTTTGAAAATCGAGAAATACTGCTGCTTTTGTTTTTTTTTTCTATCAACATGTTTTTTCCATCTGCGAATCATTAAATTTATGAGTATTTCACAGCTATGTTTTTTTCTGAAGCCAGATTGATATTCAGAGAATAACTCATTTCTTTCAAAATATTGCACTAGTTGCCCATGAAAAATTGTTTCAATGATTCTACTTTCCATTATCAATATATTAATTGGTCGAAGATCTTTTGGTTTGATCGCGTTCTTTACTTTCTCTATTGGAACAACTTCGGACTCTTTCCAATTTTCTGGGAAAATGCCTTTCGTGAATGATTCATTACTCAGCGCAACCATTATTGGTCCTACAAATTCAAACGCCTGCAATAGTATAGGCACTGAGAGACCATTGAAATCTTTCTTTTTTTTCATACTTAGAATATAACTTTTGAGCTCACATAACGTTTTTTTCTGAATTGGAAACTGAAACTTTCCTTTGGTGTTTGTGCCCAATTAACAAAATGTATTGCTGGTATAGCTTCATTAATAGCTTTAATGCTGTCCACAAAAAACTATTAAGTTGATTCGCTATCTCGTACTTTTCCGTTACTACTTTTTGTATTTCTTTATAATCTTTTTTTAATACCAATTCTTTTATTTTTTGCCACATTGACTTTTGATCTTTGCACTGCTGAATTTTTTTCTCAATATATGTATTTGTTTTTCTCTCTATCTAATTTTAATGAGTATTAATTCCTTACTTTTTTATGTTCAGCCCAATCAGACGGATTCTTTGTCCATACAGCGCGTTTATAGCAATTAATTTTCTTATAATTCACTTCACGTAATGATGTGTTAAACCACTCACATCTGATTTCATTACTATTGTAACGAATTTACTTGCAAATCCTCTTATTTGCAATCTTCTGCTAACGTTCGTATCGCTAAACTGTTGAATAAATAACTCCAGTATTGAATAATGGAAAAATGACCTTTATTAAAGTACTTCACAATAACACTTATACTCTTCAACTAGATTGCTTAATAACCAAACTGACTGAACTATTGCTCGACAGATAGCGTGCTTAAATGAAAACTGCTTCTAGCGCCTCTACCGCTGGTGCTTTTATACTCTGTGATTTCCTCGTGGCATCTTCTAGGCGCTTCCAGAATTTACTTAGTTACCGCCATATAATTATAACTACAGATGCACGTATACATGTAGCTTCTCATATGCGTGTATTTGTGAGCGACACTTACACAATTACAATTGCATACTTTTGGGAGCATCTCAGATAGGATATCTGCATGTGCTTGTGCGTTGCTTCTCCGCCGCGTGCACTCGTATGTGTAGACATAATGATTGAATTATTGATGTGAATTCACGTCAATGCTTACCATCGGCCTAGAGATGGTAGTACCCCTTAGTGCCGCCAACATTCGTAACATTATTTATGATCTTATTTTTTGACATTTTACGCAACGCATCTTTATTGTGTTCACTAAACATTTTTGCCTTTTTCTCGAAGTTATCGTAAGAATGAATGCAGTTTACGTTATCCTGGCTGAAGACGTTAGCAATTATTCTCCTACTAAATCTTATTCTTTTTGCGATATAATTTTATCCTCCTTTTTATGCGGGTTATTGTTGCTACCAATTTCTATACCAATCGCTTCGCGATCACTTATTTTATGTTCAGTAAAATTTCTGCTATTGCTATGAGCGCATTTGTAACAATATATTCAATTAGGGTTGCGGAAGTAGCAGAAACATATTTGCTTAAACGCGTTATCTTCGAAAACTTGCATTAGTTGCCTCTTATATGAAGAATTCTCCAGCCAATTAATATTAAAATCACCGATCATTAGCACATCAGTCATGTTCGATAACTTTTCAATTTCAGTCTTAATGAAATCGCAAAACGCAGCTTCCGGTGGTGTGTCAGACATTTTTAAACTTTCCACAATATATGCACTTACATGCATACGTATGTACGTCTATATGCAGCAGATATATATATATAGTTTGTGTTCTTTACTGTTTCACTATTCTTATTTACAACGTGACTATTGCCACAGCCATTATTATACCAATTTTACGTGGTATTTGCTATGACTTTGAGACTTTCACACCTACCAACTTTGTTTTGTATTTTCTCGGTTTGTTTTGGTTATTTGCCACTGCACGTGAGTTTCGTGCGTCATTTTTTGAATTTCTCGTACTCAATAAAAAAATTATAGAAATTTTTATACTGTAATGGTAAACAGAAACTTCCTTTAGCGTATCCGTCTGTATGTATGTATGTATGTGTGTGAATCTGCATGTGTGTACGGGTACGTGAATGGATCGTGAGCTACCTTTGCACGATTCCTGACGTTGTCATATTCATGTGATGTTTTGTAAATTATTTGTATTTGGTTTAGAATTACTTTGAATAGCTCACGTTAGATGTACATACATACAAATCTACTAATTTCGAAATCTTCCGTGAACACTTAAACATAGAGTTATTATGTAAAATTGGTTATATGTCCGCATGCTTAATTAATACGTTCAAAGATATAATGAGGAAATTGGGTTTTAGATATGTTAATGTCGAAATATGTGATAACTCATTATTTAATGACCCAAAACGGGTTTGGAACACGCTAAAGCACATGTTGTTGTTATTGTAGCAGTGCTTCACCCCATCCAATAGGTGCGACTACTCGCAAATTATTATCAATATCCTCTAACGGGAGTGCAAAGAAACTTGCAGCTTCAGCAGTGGTAGACCACAGAAAAATGGGTGTTAGAAGCATTGGCAAGGTAGCCTTCCTTTTCTGTGGGTTCAAAGTATTTGACTTTAAGAACGAGGTTCGTCGGACAATTCCTGTCGTACAGTTTCGACGTCTTTTTGTGGATATCAAAGGTAACCTCTTTTAGCTCTTCTGCTTCATATGGCTGGGTCCTCAGATGCGGTAAAGCTACGCTCATCACCTTTTTAAAAAGCAATTGGCCGGTCGCTTGCATACTGTTCGTCCCCGGTATGATCGCCAAACCTGAAGGTTACTCACTGGAAGAAACTGCAAACCTAAAGAAGACCCTGCTGATAGCTGCCCTTTGTGCCAATTTTTTTACCTTGTATAAAATTTTCAAATTGTCATCAATATCCTCTAAGGAGGATACTTGTAGTTTCAACGGGGTGAACCAGAGAGAAAAGATTGTTAAGAGGCGTTGCCTCCACATTGCAACTGAAAAGATGATTGGTGTCACGTATGAACACGCTGCAAGCGAATACATATTATGTGTATCGGGGTTGATTTGGAATAGGTAAAATTTTAACAAACTACAGTAACTAGATCGAAGACTGACGCGCGTTTCTATGGGGAGACTGCTTTCCTCTCTTACGTTTCCTGACAAATATGTCCTACGCCTTTTTGTGGATATTACTAAGGATCTCTTTGTGCTTTTCTTCTACATACGGCTGAGCTCTCATGGGCCGTATATTATCATAATGCTTGCAGAAATGCCATTTTATGTCCCTGAGAAGTAGCGCCTCTTCAATCAGATGTTCGTTAGAATGGCCAGGTTTCTGGGTATTCAACAATAGCTGTTTCTTGAGCATTTCATTTCTCTCCCTAATGGGGAGTACTGTTGTTGTTTGTACCTTTCCGTTGTTTGAGCGAGGATTTAATTAAGCACTGTAATAATTTTGATACGTCTGACTCGCTCTTCCGATCAGATATTCATTGCATCCTCTTATCCATCACAACTATAATTTCTGTTAGAAAGTTGTACGCTGCCGCTCGATACCACGTCCACGCCGAAAACATACTCAACAGTCAATCTATAAATCTTATAAAATAAAGTCCTAAATGCCAAGTATGCACATAACTTCACACAGAATGCTCCGATTTTAAAAAGGGTTTTTGCATTTGAAAGCTTAGCTACGTGAGATGGTACAGTTAATATAATTTGAAGGTATATATTATAGGGGCGTGGCAAATTGCCAAAATGTAGTAAAAAATCATAAAATTTTTGTTTACACAGCTATAACTCATTAACGGATGGATGGATTTGAAAAATTCTATTTTTCAGTAAAATTTTGAAATATCTACCTTCGATCTGCATCAAAAAAAAATACTTGACTCCTTTCTTATATCAGCCAAATTGTGTAAACAAAAGTAACATTTTTATCAAAAAATGCGTATGTGTGTTTGTTCGCTGTGAACTGTCCGCGCTAATTGCTTTTGAGTGAGGCTTGATGCGACACATACATACGTACATATATAGCATTCGCTGCGTTATTTAACTTCGGGCGTAGGTTTATAGGTATGTATGGATGTACATCACTACATAGTATAAAACAAAGTCGCCTTTTCTGTCCCTATGTCCCTTTGAATGCTTAAACCATTAAAAATACGCAACGGATTTTGATGCGCTTTTTTTAATATATAAAGAGTGATTGAAGAGGAAGTAACGGATGAACATATTTGGCTGAAAATTGGTGGAGGGGTAGCTTAGAACCAGGAGACAGACATAGGCTAATTTTTGTCCCATTCTGGATAGGGTATTGAGATCAAAACGTGGACCTGGGTAATCCTGGGATATGTTTGTACAATATGGGTATCGAATGTAAGCTGTTCATGAGTACTTTGATACGTGGTATTTTTCGTACCCGCGGGTAACTAGGGTCTCGAGATATAAGCGAAAACGTGGACGCGGGTACCGCTAGAATGGATAACGAATGAAAGCTGTTGATGAGTGCCTTAGTACAGGGTAGTTTTCATACCTATTGGTGACTAGGGTCTCGGGATTGAGGCCAAAACGTGGACCCGGGTACCCCTAGAAAGTGTTTATACAATATGGATAACAAATGAAGGCTGTTGATGAGTGCTTTAGTACAGGGTAGTTTTCATACCTATTTGTGAAGGGTCTCGAGATATAGGCCAAAACGTGCATCAGGGTAACACTAGGATGTGTTTTTACATTACGGGTATCAAATTGAAGCTGTTGATGAGTGCTTTAGTACAGAATAATTTTTATACCGCTGGGTGACTAGGGTCTCAAGATATGGGCAAAACCTGGACCCGGATACCCCTAGAATGTGTGTGTAATATGGATATCAAATGAAAGTTGTTGCTGAGAGCTTTGTGATATTCGATTTAGCTGCATTAACCTGGCAGAACTGCTAAATGTGCATGCGAAGCCAAAATAAAGACATTAATAATACCCACAAAACTATGCATACGTCCTATTCGATTTGCCTGCAATAAGGGATGAAGAAGAATGGGAAAAACTTTAGAGAAGAGAAAAGAGAGAAGGAGACTGAGAAAGAGATAGAGTGAGACGAAAATAAAGATAGATGAAGCGAAAATACGGAGGGAGGAGTGAATAAAAGGATTAAGAAAAAGTGTGTAGGGGGGGGCAGAGTTATACGGCAAAAGCTTATTAAAATGTATGGAGATAGGGCAGAACAACGTCTGACGGGTCTGCTAGTTATATATATAATTAAATTTGCCATAGACGATATGTGAAGTGTGTGCCTGGAGTCAAGTTCACCCCGACACTATCAAACATTTTTTACAAGTTTTCCCCTAAACGTTTTCTCAAAGAATTGAGCTTCTAAATTTCATATATCTAAGAAAGCAGATTCCTACCTCTTTCAGTTCCTCTATTTTGATTGCCCTTTTAAAAAAAGTTGACTTTAATATTATTAAAAATTACGAGGTCTGTCCCTATTAGACACTGGTTGTAAAATCTTGTCTGGCCTTTTAAATAAATACTTGGGTGAGGTTTTGCAGAGGCTATTCGACGATAGATGTACATACTTCCAAGCATTATTCGCCTTAATTTTTCACGCATTAAAAAAGTTTGCCTTTTTTGTAGATTTTTCGTGTGTTTTCGATACGAATCGCCGTACCGTGCTCTTTTACCCACTAGCCTCACACGGTCTTTTAACTCAAAATATTGAAATTCTTACTAAATTATACATAAAGACGTCTTGCAAAGATTTGTTTAATGACAATCTGTTGCAAACTTTTCCTTTTAATCACGGTGTTCGTCAAGGCTGTATTTTGGGCTTAGTTCTATTTTCTTTGTACTTAAATGACCTAAATGATTATTTCCGCAGGGGTGTCAGGATTAATAGCAGTAATGTGTATGTACCAGGAGCTTTTCGCACAGAGTATTATAACTTTGGTAATATAGCGGTTTATCGTAACAGCATTAACAAATCGAGATAAATATAGAATTCCATATATCAAAAACCTCGGTCCGTCCGCCTGTCCATCTGTCTGACTGTGATAACTATAACTTGAATAAATATTGAAATATCGTATTGAAATTTGGCCGACTTTATATATATAGTACCTGGGCGACCGAGCTTTGCTCGGCAAGCTTCGAATATGCCGCATAACATATTTTCTTCTACATCTCATCATTAATCAAACTCTACATTTTTTATATGTACATACATTATATATTTTTACTTACCAATATTTGATTTCCTTAAAAATAGATGTTAAAAACATATCAAACACTAACCCCAAAATTAACTGGAATAAAGAATTTGAAATGGGTAATTCCATCCTATATGACAATTAATGAAATCGAGAACTAAGTTATTTAGGTCTATTTTGCGGTTGGAGTTCGATATATTGATCAGATTTTTTGATTTTAACTTTATTTATCAAGAAACTGTGAAACTGTTATCTATATTGTTTGTTTTATTCATTACAAAAGTAAAATTTCTAAATCAAGACCTCCTTTCACACCATGTTCCGTGTACGGTTGCGGTTTTCCTCTGGAAGCAGTACTTTTAAATTAGTTGGTCGCTTCACTCTTGAAAGAGCTATATATAGCATACCACGCATAAAAATTGATGAATTCAGGTCTACTCCAATAAACTCAACAGTTGCCAAAAATATGCATTTAAATATATTTTGCTAGAACTTGCCACGGTGACTTGATATTGCATTTCAAATTTATTAGCTTGTGTGGAATTAAGAAATTTAAGTCGAATCATGTGTAAGATTTTTTACAGTGATTTTTAACTTTAATGTTCTCCTTTAAAGCTTTATTAGAATATGAGTAAGTAGAGTACTATTTCGTCTAACTATCCCAACTCTGAATGGCAACCCTACGCAAAAATGTCCCTATTGTAATGCGTAGTGCAATACCTTTCCTTTGATACCCATATCGGCATATCTCATGCAATTTTTTGTTAATTTCGAATAAGTGGCAACCCTAAATGGCAACCCTGCTCAAAAATGTTCCTATTGCAATGCGTAGTGCAATACCTTTCGTTTGATACCCATATCGGCATATCTCATGCGTTTTTTTATACTCAGTTGAGCAGAGCTCACAGAGTATATTAAGTTTGATTGGATAACGGTTGGTTGTACATATATAAAGGAATCGAGATAGATATAGACTTCCATATATCAAAATAATCAGGATCGAAAAAAAATTTGATTGAGCCATGTCCGTCCGTCCGTCCGTCCGTCCGTTAACACGATCACTTGAGTAAATTTTGAGGTATCTTGATGAAATTTGGTATGTAGGTTCCTGAGCACTCATCTCAGATCGCTATTTAAAATGAACGATATCGGACTATAACCACGCCCACTTTATCGAAAATTTCGAAAAACCGAAAAAGTGCGATAATTCATGACAAAAGACCGATAAAGCAACGAAACTTGGTAGATAAGTTGAAATTATGACGCAAAATAGAAAATTAGTAAAATTTTGGACAATGGGCGTGGCACCGCCCACTTTTAAAAGAAGGTAATTTAAAAATTTTGCAAGCTGTAATTTGGCAGTCGTTGAACATATCATGATGAAATTTGGCAGGAACGTTACTCTTATTACTATATGTACGCTTAATAAAAATTAGCAAAATCGGAGAAGGACCACGCCCACTTTAAAAAAATTTTTTTTTTAAAGTAAAATTTTAACATAAAATTTAATATCTTTACAGTATATAAGTAAACTATGTCTAGATTCAACTCCAGTAATGATATGGTGCAACAAAATACAAAAATAAAAGAAAATTTAAAAATGGGCGTGGCTCCGCCCTTTTTCATTTAATTTGTCTAGGATACTTTTACCGCCATAAGTCGAACAAAAAATAACCAATCCTTTTGAAATTTTGTAGGGGCTTAGATTTTATGACGTTAACTGTTTTCTGTGAAAATGGGCGGAATCGGTTGATGCCACGCGCAGTTTTTATACACAGTCGTCCGTCTGTCCTTCCGCATGGCCGTTAACACGATAACTTGAGCAAAAATCGATATATCTTTACTAAACTCAGTTCACGTACTTATCTGAACCCACTTTATCTTGGTATGGAAAATGAACGAAATCCGACTATGACCACGCCCACTTTTTCGATATCGAAAATTGCGAAAAATGAAAAAAATGCCATAATTCTATACCAAATACGAAAAAAGGGATAAAATATGGTAAGGTAATTGGATTGTTTTATTGACACGAAATATAGCTTTAGAAAAAACTTTATAAAATGGTTGTGACACCTACCATATTAAGTAGAAGAAAATGAAAAAGTTCTGCAGGGCGAAATAAAAAACCCTTAAAATCTTGGCAGGTATTACATATATAAATAAATTAGCGGTATCCAACAGATGATGTTCTGGGTCACCCTGGTCCACATGGTGGTCGATATCTGGAAAACGCCTTCACATATACAACTACCACCACTCCCTTTTAAAACTCTCATTAATACCTTTAATTTGATACCCATATCGTACAAACTCATTCTAGAGTCACCCCTGGTCCACCTTTATGGCGATATTTCGAAAAGGCGAACACCTATAAAACGAAGGCCCACTCCCTTTTAAAAATACTCATTAACACCTTTCATTTGATACCCATATCGTACAAACAAAGTCTAGAGTCACCCCTGGTCCACCTTTATTGTGATACCTCGAAAATGCGTCCACCTATAGAACCAAGGCCCACTCCCTCTTAAAATACTCATTAACACCTTTCATTTGATACCCATATCGTACAAACGCATTCTAGGGTCACACCTGGTCCATCTTTATGGCGATATCTCAAAAAGGCGTCCACCTATAGAACTAAGGCCCACTCCCTCTTACAATACTCATTAACTCCTTTCGTTTGATACCCATATTGCACAAACGAATTCTAGAATCACCCCTGGTCCACCTTTATGGCGATATCTCGAAAAGGCGAACACCTATAAAACGAAGGCCCACTCCCTTTTAAAAATACTCATTAACACCTTTCATTTGATACCCATATCGTACAAACAAAGTCTAGAGTCACCCCTGGTCCACCTTTATTGTGATACCTCGAAAATGCGTCCACCTATAGAACCAAGGCCCACTCCCTCTTAAAATACTCATTAACTCCTTTCGTTTGATACCCATATTGCACAAACGAATTCTAGAGTCACCCCTGGCCCACCTTTATGGCGATATCTCGAAACGGCGTCCACCTATAGAACTAAGGCCCACTCCCTTTTAAAATACTCATTAACACCTTTCGTTTGATGCCCATATTGTGCAAACAAATTCTAGGGTCACCCCTGGTCCACCTTTATGGCGATATCTCGAAACGGCGTCCACCTATGGAACTAAGGATTACTCCCTTTTAAAATGCTCATTAACACCTTTCATTTGATACCCATATCGTACAAACGCATTCTAGAGTCACCCCTGGTCCATCTTTACGGCGATATCTCGAAAAGGCGTCCATCTATAGAACTTAGGTCCACGCCCTTTTAAAATACTCATTAATACCTTTCATTTGATACCCATATCGTACAAACGCATTCTAGAGTCAACCCTGGTCCACCTTTATAGCTATATTCCTAAATGGCGTCCACCTATAGAACTATGGCCCCTCCCTCATAAAATACTCTTTAATGCCTTTCATTTGATACACATGTCATACAAACACATTCCAGGGTTTCCCTCGGCTCATTTTCCTACATGGTTATTTTCCTTTATGTTGTCACCATAGCTCTCAACTGAGTATGTAATGTTCGGTTACACCCGAACTTAACCTTCCTTACTTGTTTTTATTTCGAATAGGTGGCAACCCTAAATGGCAACCCTAACCAAAAGTGCTGGCAATCCTACTCAAAAATGTCCCTATTGTAATACGGAGTGAAATACCTTTCGTTTGATACCCATATCGGCATATCTTATGCAATTTTTTTTAAATTTCGAAAAGGTGGCAAGCATAAATGACGACCCTACTTAAAAATGTCCCTATTGTAATTCGGAGTGAAATACCTTTCGTTTGATGCCCATGTCGGCATATCTCATGTAATTTTTTTTTAATTTCGAATAGGTGGCAACCTTGTGAAACATTCTGAGTGGCAACACCTAGGTAGAAAGTCTTAGAAGGTGATACGTTATATCTGTGCCAAATTTCATTTAAATCGTTTGAGCCGTTCCCGAAATCGTTCGGCTATACAAACAAACAAGAATTGCTCGTTTAAAGTAATAAGATATGAGTAAGTATAGTACTAATTCGTCTAACTACCCCAACCCTAAATGGCAACCCTACTCAAAAATGTCCCTATTGTAATTGGGAGTGAAGTACCTTTCGTTTGATACCCATATCGGCATATCTCATGCAATTTATTTTAATTTCGAATAGGTGGCAACCTTGTGAAACATACTGAGTGGCATCACCTAGGTAGAAAGTCGTAGAATGTGATACATTATATCTGTGCCAAATTTCATTTAAATCGGTGGAGCCGTTCCCGAAATCGTTCGGCTATACAAACATACAAATATACGAATATACAAATATACAAGAATTGCTCGTTTAAAGTTATAAGATATATATATATATATATATATACTAGCAGACCCGGCAGACGTTGCTCTGCCCTAAATTTGGCCTATCTGCATACAGTTTAATAAGCTTTTTCCATCTAACTCTGCCCGCCCCCTCTTCACTTTTTCCTAATTCTTGCATTCACTTCTCCTTCCATCTTTTTCGCTTCATCTATATCCATCTTCGCCTCATGTTATCACTTTCTCAGACTCCTTCTCTCTTCTCTCAAGTTCTTCTCATTCTCCTTCATCCGTTATTGCCTGTCCCAGAGGGCGGTATGTATATTGCTCCAGTCCCAGTCTCAGTCCCACTCCGAGTCCCAGTCCCACTCCGAGTCACAGTCCCAGTCCGTCTCTGGTCTACCTCCCGGAAAAAAGGGTCGTAAATACTACTATAGGCAAATTTATATACCAAATTTCAGGCAAATTGAATAGGACGTATATAAATAGGTATGATGGTATTATTAATTCATGTCTTTGTTTCGGCTACGCAAGCATATATCAGTTTTCCAGGTTGATTCGACTAAATCGAATATCACAATGAAAATTACTTTAGAGCTCCCAGCAACAGCTTTCATTTGATACCCATATTACCCACAAATTCTAGTGGTAGCCGGGTCCACGTTTCGGCCTATATCTCGAGACCCTGTACGTCGATCGCAACCAAGCTTTTGTAATAACCACTGCCTGAGGTATACGCAACTTGTATGAAAGTTTGAACAAAATCGACCGACGCATTGCTTCAAACACCGGCGACCAACTAACACACATTTTAGCCTTTCTGTTTATATATATAGATTTATATTTTTCACACTTCACTAATAATACTAAAACGAAATGCAGATATTCGTTGCTTTTGAAATTCGGCTTAAAAGTGGTACATGGAACAACTAAAGACTGTCCTGAAAAAAAAAATGTCTTAGTACCTCTAAGTCGCGGGACCTTCAGAAACCCAGGGCCGGGGGTAATCCCTCCAATCACCCCCTCTCGACGGGCCTGATGATGTGCTATACTTGATATCATTCGCTATACTATTTATACTCAGCTGAGCAGAGCTCACAGAGTATATTAACTTTGTTCGCATAACGGTAATCCGTAACGGCATAAATTAATCGAGATAGATATAGACCTATATATCATAATGAACTGGGTAAAAAAAGAAATTCATTTAGCCATGTCCGTCCGTCCGTCTGTCTGTCCGTCTGCAAATACGATAACTTGAGTAAATTTTGAGGTATCGTGATGAAATTTGGTATGCAGGTTCCTGGGCGCTCATTTCAGATCGCTATTTAAAATGAACGAAATCGCACTACAACCACGCCCACTTTTCCGATATCGAAAATTACGAAAAATTAAAAAAATGCCATAATTCTGTACCAAATATGAAAAAAGAGATGAAACATGGTAATTGGATTGGTTTATTGACGCAAAATATAACTTTAGAAAAAACTTTGTAAAAGGGGTGTGACACCTACCATATTAAGTAGAAGAATATGAAAAAGTTCTGCAGGGCGAAATCAAAAGCCCTTGGAATCTTGGCAGGAATACTGTTCGTGGTATGACATATATAAATAAATTAGCGGTAACCGACAGAAGATGTTCTGGGTCACCCTGGTCCACATTTGGGTCGATGTCTCGAAAACGCCTTCATATATACAACTAAGGGCTACTCCCTTTAAAAACTCTCATTAATACTTTTAATTTGATACCCATATCGTACAAACATATTCTAGAGTCACCCCTGGTCCACCCTTATTGCGATATCTCGAAAAGGCGTCCACGTATAGAATTAAGGCCCAATACGATTTAAATAATCACACCGCCTCTTTTAGGACTAAGCAATTTTTTATGTTTCGGAAGCCATAACTTGAAGAAAAATTAACGGATCGTAAAAAGATTGGTAATATATACTTTCCTTATAGCAGGAAATAATTCTAGTAAAAATGGAAGCTTTTATAGAACACGCGCATTTTAATATAAAGGATGCTTAAAAGGGTCGTCGACTAAAGTAATAAACTAAATCTAAGGGAAGAATGGTTTTGTATCAATGATATTTCACTTACCAAGTTTTATTGTAAAAGAAAATTGGGAAACATTTATTTTTTTATGGGCCACGCCCTTATTTCGTTCAAGCATTACACAACATTTCAAGAGCTCAAAAATATACATAAATCTCAAGAAACATGTCTAGTAAAAATTTCCTAGATCGGTTAAAGACTATGCCCAATTTTATTTAAGAGATTTTGGAAAAGTTCGTAGATGAGTAATAAACAAAATCTATTCAAAACATTGTTTTATATCAGTGGTGTTTTACTTTCAAAGTGTTATTATAATAAGAAGGAAAATTAAAAAAAAACCTAATAGGCATGGCATCTCTCCTTTTTTTGTCCAAGCAATATCTCATATTTTTGGAGGCGTAACACGAAGAAGAGTTGAAGTATATATGAGTTGGTACACATATTTCCCTTATAATGAAAAATATTAGTTAATAGCCACACGCTCCTTAGATAATGCGCATCAGCAGGATTAGAAAATTAATTTATCTGACATAAACTGTACAATGGAAACTCACGCAGAGTATATAATGTCCGGTTACACCCGAACTAAGACATTCTTACTTATTTTATTTAAGTTTTCGATTTAAGTAATATCATACGTTTTTTTAAATAAACATTACTACCACTTCTACTGCTAAATACTATTACTTCTACTTTCAAAAATTTAATTACCACGTTATATGAGCAAAGGAATTTATTGAAACTTAATCTGCTATGTTGGTTATATGTACAAACAAAATTACATGATCATGTCCTTTCTGCCCTGGACCTTTGGTGTGCTAAGCAAGCACGCTTCCTGCACTCCACAGCGCCCACTGTCAAATAGTGTTGGATAATTCTTGACTGTGCCTAGAGTTTAACTTGCCATTTGATGCTGGTCGCGTGTTATTTTAAAATCTTACAACAATAAAAGTTTGTATGCATGCGTACTACATGCACTTATCAAACAAATGCATCAACACCTTAGAATCAAAGAACTGTCGCTAACACGCGCCTGCAACACGTTATTCAAACGCAGGTACGTGACACTCTCAGCACGGGAATGTTGCATATTCGACATTACCATTCATATTTGCTATGGACATACAAATTTTCTGAAATAAGACGAGCAAGTTATATGGTCAAACTATGTTATGTTACTGTAGTTTTGAAGAAGTTCATGATGACAGCTACGCTACTTCAACATCTGAAGTATTGTAATGCGCCACTTATGTCGCCCCTGAAGCTGCCAATAGAAATAAGCACTAATAAGCGCAATTAAGCGATGCTCAAAATGTATGAATCCGAAGAGATAGTAAAAAAAAGCGAATGAACTGCGAATATTTGGACGAAACACGTTCGTTGCACACTCTAAGGAGAGCGAAAAGTTCACGAACACTTGTTGCTTGCACGAGTTGCTTGTATGGTGTGTGTTTACTATTTTCAAAGTTTTCAAAGCTCTATCTGGAAGCATACAATCGCTCATGTGCTTGAAAAACGATTCTATTAAAAGTTTATATGGTACAGGTTTGGAGGTTGTTGTCAGCTCTTGTGCTTGCTGTTGTTTTTTTCGGCTACGCGAAGGTTGCTTACGACGCAAATATGTTGCTAGCTTTGGCCATCGTAACGAAGTTGCGGAACTAAGGACGAATACGTCCCTGAATTAGCTGCGGCTATAAAAGCACCTGCAATTGCTAGTGGCAGGCATATGTTCAACGCGCTTCATAGCTGACTTTACATTCAGTAAAAGGCAGAAAGTTTGCGGAAAAATATATATAAATGATAAATAAAGTTGAGAATTTGAAAATCGTTGAAATTTGAGAATAAAAATTAAAAACTCGTTAAAGAAAAAAATTTTAATATTTGTTTAAATATGTGAAAGCAAAACAAAAACGTTTGAGTTAAATGAGATAAAACGTTGATATTCAAAAAATATATATTTTTAAAATTTGAATATTATTACGAGAAAGACTTTTGGAAAACAAACCAAAAAGTGCAAAAGACAATTACAACAACAAAGAACAGCAAGTGTTATTTATACTTGTGAAAAAAGTGAATCTTTTAAAAGAAAAACAAAAACGAACTTTTTCGAAAAAATTGTGTCTCGAAATAAAAATTTACAATAAATCAAATCAAACAAAGAACATGAATAACATCACAGCGGAAAAACACAGTAAGCCATTAACGGCTGCTGCCACCAAACCAATATTAGTGCCCGTTATAAGAAATGGTGCCACAACACCATCATCACCCATAAACAACGAGCACAAGCACGCTTCCTATGCCTCCGATTGTCCACTAAGTCATATCAAATCATCAAAATCTAAAACATCACGCGATCAAAAGGCATCACGCAGTTTTTTCAATTGTATTGGCAAACATTTGGGCTGCCATTTTTTACAACACAATACACGCCAAACTAGTAGCAGTCAACAAAAGCAACAGCAACAACAACAGATACAACAAAACTACATGTATAATAGTCAAGATGATTTACCAAGCTCATCAACAGACTCATTTTCGCTTAGTTATGAACGTGGCTCACAAACGGGTTTCCATTTGACTGGCTCAAACATCGATCTAACAAATTATCATAAACCACATCATTCACAACATACCTCACGTAATACGCTCTCGTCTACAGCGTTAAGCGATTCATTAACATATTCACCAGCATTTTGTTCATTTGATGTTGATTGTTTGATTGATATCTATAATGGTGATGATGAAGGGGATGATGTAGATTTTTCACATAAAGTATATCAACAACATCAACATCACGCATCCGATGCTAATGTAGCGCATAGTTGTAATAACTTTGGACATAATACAGATTGCACAAATAGCAGTAGTGATGAGGCTGAAGATGATGCTGATGCATGCTCATTAGATGAAGGTGAATGTTGCAAGCAGCAAAAACAAAAACAGAAATTGCAACTTCAACAGCAACAGCATAAAATTAAAAAACATGATTTGAAGCAACATCAGCGTCGACAACAACAGCATGTTGAGCAAAAACAACAAAATTTAACTGCAACAACAACAGCAACAACAACACATAAGCGTATACATTTAAGTCGTTTATCGATTGCCTCTTCCGTAACGCGTATGTTAAATCATTTGGCTAGCAGCACATCAATGCGTTCGCTATCATGCAGCAGCACACCGTTGCGTTGCTTCAAGGATGCGAAACCGAAAGAATGTGATGACGTAACGGAACATTTAAATGGCGGCGGCCGTAAGAAGTGCCACAACACTAAAAAGCATAGTTTACCAAATACATTATCGCTTTCGTCGTCGTCATCCTCATCAAACGATAGCCGTAGCAGTAGCAGTGGCAGCAATAGCAGTAGCGGTAGCGGTTGTAGTGGTAGCGGTAGTGGCTGCAACTCATCCAAAAGCAGCACCGCTAGCACAAGCAACAAAGCAAAGAAAGAGAAGAAGCAACAGAGCATATTAAGACCGCCAGTGCATTATGTTTATATGAAGGGTATGTCTGGTTTGTATTCGCGTGTGCCACGCTACACAGTTTGCTCGCCATATGCGATGCATTAGAGTGCTGACAGCAGTGTGGTAAAAGTAGTTGTAGGATATGTTGATAAAATATATGCAAGGACAAATAACGCAGACGTATCGCAAAAGAGGCTGATTAATGACATAAGTAGTTATGTATTTTAGTTGTAGGCAAATCGTAGCTTTGAGAAAGTTAAAAATTTGTCACTTTTAAAGCAAAAAGACTAATGTATTAAATATAATAAAATCTTGTAAAAAAATTCTTGTTTTACGTTTTTAATTTAGCCAAATATTTGCGTTTATATAGTACATATATAGTAGATTGAGAAGCTGGAGTAATAAAATTTGTCTTAGAAAGCTTTGGAAGAAGACTTCTTATAAAATGTTGTGCCTCGAATTTTATATTCGAAATGTAATGATCAAGAGTTGAAAAACTGGTAAGTTAGCTTGATATGATTAGTATATAAACAATAAAAAAAAAATTGAAAAAAAGGAAAAAAAATATCTGTAAACTTTCGTGCACTCAAATTCCATAGAAGTACATAAAAATCGCTTGTGAAATAAAAAAAAAGAATTTAAATATTTAAATTGGAAATAAAAATTAAAAGGAAATTTCCAAAATTTTAAGTTTAAAATTTTCAAATATTAAATCAAATTGAAGACCAAAAAATGTGTATGCTTAAGAATTTCAGCTTTTATAAAATTCTGAATGAAAATTTTATGCTTTAAGAACACAAAATTGGGTTTTAACATATATGTAATACTCCTATATTGATAATAGAAAATTCTCAAAATGTGTTTTGAATTCGAAATCAAAACATGACAGCCTATAAAATTTTTGTGATTGTAGCATCATAATTGTGACAAGAAAAATTTTAAATTTAGGTACATTCGATTATTTAATACAAAAACAAAAACGTTTAAACAGCAATACATCGGCACTCTGATGTTTGGGAATGTACCTAGCCTATTGTAGCAATATAGTAGTATTACATATATGGGTTTTAAGCTATTTCTTGGTGCTTGCTTACAAAAAATTTAAAAATGTTTGGATATCAAATCAAAAACAACTTGACTTGAGTGCTTGACGTTTTCAAATTTTGGCTGTAGTTAATTTCAGTAATCTTTAAGATGGAAATTTGTAAAAAAAAAATACTTTAATAGCGAATTAAACCCAAAAAAAAAATTATGAAAAATTATATAATACTAATTGTGAGCTTATTTAATAAAAACAAACAAATACAAAAAAAAACACTGTGAGAAAAAACTAAATAACTTTATTAAGCACTTAATGAAATTACAAACTGTGGTAGATTTAGTAAACTAAATAAAAACTTAAAAACTTCTTCAATTTTGAATAAATTTTTTGTTTTTACGATAATTGCGGAAGCTTGAAAATTTTAAATTAAGAATTAATTATTTTTATCTACTAAACTCGACTAAAAAACGATGTAAAGAAAAGCACTAAAAAGTTCAAATGATTTCTTGTAAAGAAACAAAGAATTGAGATTATTCAACTATTAAATAGTTCGAAAAGCACAATGTATGCATACATACATATATTTAACTATGCTAACAGTCAAAATAATTGCCAAGAAAAAAAAAATTAAGAAAAATAAATAAATTTAAGAAAAGAAAAAGAAAAAAAAATTAAAAAGAAAAACGAAAAAAAAAACTATAAATAAATAGAAAAAACTCAAAACTTGTAAAACTTGGCAGCAATTTAATTGCATGCTTAGGTTAATAATATTAGGAAAATTATTACTATATACTTACATAATAGACAAAATTATATCACATATACTTTATGTTATATTTTTCATACCTTTTTTAAAAAACCAAAGAAAAAGTAAACTTGAAAATGTTCACCAAAAAAAAAAAATTCTACGCAAAACTAAGATTTAGTCATATCTATGAAGGAAAAAAAAAAAATCAAATATAAACAAACCCAAATGGTATAATGAATCTAAACTGTAAAATGTGTGCTTATTTATGAAATTTCTCTCAGTAGCGGCTTGGTAAGTATAAAATTGGTCAAGCGGATGTGCTAGCAACAATGGATACCCACGTTTTGCGAGTTTTACCATGGATACCCTAATTCGCCCACTTTACCACGCATACCAAAACCATTATATTTATTTTGCTGAAAAATACCAGCACTTGCACGTGGGATGTTTGCTAAAATTGCATTAGAATTTGTAGACTCCTAAAAGTATGTGAAAAAAAATTTGTGAAGCCTGTGAACAGGTATAGAGCGAAAACTTTTCCAACACTGTAGATATCTGCTTAACTTTATAGGATTACCGAATTTTTTACACACTTTAGGGTTATCTGAGCCGTGTTTTTTTTTTTTTTTTGTTTTTGATATTGTCAAGGACTTAATATTGGCAGAGATAATGGGGCGCTAAACTAACTTCGAACTCCCAATCCTAAAAGTATGCAATGCAACGCAATCCTATTTGAAACAAAATTTAACTTTGAAATAGTCTAGACAAGCTATTAATAAAAGTTATATAACTGTTTAAACTTTCTATTTTTATTTTAAAAAGCAACTAATATTATACAAAGTATGAAATGATAAAGTCATATTTCTCTTAAAAAAAAAAAAACAATTATACAAATTTAAATAAATTTGTCTAGACATTCTAAAGCAATTCAAAGTTAAAAATAGAAACGAAGAAGGTCGTAGAAAAAAAAAAGTTCTTGAAAAACAGCAAATTATTATAAAACAAAGTGACTTGGCACGAGATTTTGGGAAGCACTTTTTTGCCGAAACGGTTGGTAGACAGACGGAAATATATTAATATTCACAGAAACACTTTATAATACCAACTTTCAGAATTACGTAAAAATATAGCCCAAACATACATTCAGACGAAAGTAGGGTTATGCAGTCCCATACATTCAATTTTAGCAAAGTACAATTTTCAAGTTTCAGACATTTTCTGTAATTTAAAAAAGCGTGTTCGTAGTATTGTTGCCTTCTACTTGGGCCACTTGTTTAAGCGACTTAAACTATGACTTTTTTTCTTTCGTTTGTTTAATTAGCCATCGAGTGTGCTTGTAATTCTCAACTTGTTAGTGAAATATTCTAAAGACATAGTTTAAATTTTTTATCCCAAAGCGGGGTTTTTCAAAGCAAAACAAGGTGGCTCATCCCGCAGCCAATACTTTGGAGCCCCCAGTGCTCGCCCCCAATAAATAAATACAAGGTGTAACAGGTACATAGCAGGCATGCTTAACGAACGAAACGATATCATTTCGTTACGATAATCAACGTTAATAAACGAAACGAAGTCATTTCGTTTCGTTTATTAACGTTAAGAACGCCAAATTAAAAATTAAAGTGACTTCGTTTCGTTTATTAACGTTGATTATCATAACGAAATGATATCGTTTCGTTCGTTAAGCATGCCTGGTACATAGTGACCTCTCTCTAAGTAAAATAACATACAGTCCATTAAAATAATAATTTATAAAATAAAAAAACATAATAAATTTAAAAAATGCTTGCTTGCAGTGGGCTTTGAACCCGCAACCCCAAACGTGTTAGTCGGGTACGTCATCCACTGCGCCACGACTCATACGCCTACAAGCGCATCAAATTACTCCCTTATAACTCATATTAAACTGCTCGCCCTCAACTGCCCCACGCTTAGCTATGGTCCTTCGAGCCGGATGACCGGCTCCTATGGAATTACAAATAGACGACTAAGCCGTCTAGGGGGGGAGCATGTTTAAGCGACTTAAACTATGACTTTTTTCTTTCGTTTGTTTAATTAGCCATTGAGTGTGCTTGTAATTCTCAACTTGTTAGTGAAATATTCTAAAGACATAGTTTAAATTTTTTTATCCCAAAGCGGAGTTTTTCAAAGCAAAACAAGGTGGCTCATCCCGCAGCCATTACCTTGGAGCTCCCAGTGCTCGCCCCCAATAAATAAATACAAGGTGTAACAGGGGTTTTTCAAAGCAAAACAAGGTGGCTCATCCCGCAGTCAATACCTTGGAGCCCCCAGTCCTCGCCCCCAATGAATAAATACGAGGTGTAATAGGGGTTTTTCAAAGCAAAACAAGGTGGCTCATCCCGCAGCCAATACCTTGGAGCCCCCAGTGCTCGCCCCCAATGAATAAATACAAGGTGTAACAGGTACATAGTGACCTCTCACTAAGTAAAATAACACACAGTCCATTAAAATAATAATTTATAAAATAAAAAAACATAATAAATTTAAAAAATGCTTGCTTGCAGTGGGCTTTGAATCCGCAACCCCAAACGTGTGAGTCGGGTACGTCATCCACTGTGCCACGACTCATACACCTACAAGCGCATCAAAATACTCCCTTATAACTCATATAAAACTGCTCGCCCTCAACTGCCCCACGCTTAGCTATGGTCCTTCGAGCCGGATGACCGGCTCCTATGGAATTACAAATAGACGACTAAGCCGTCTAGGGGGGGAGCATGTTTAAGCGACTTAAACTATGACTTTTTTCTTTCGTTTGTTTAATTAGCCATTGAGTGTGCTTGTAATTCTCAACTTGTTAGTGAAATATTCTAAAGACATAGTTTAAATTTTTTTATCCCAAAGCGGAGTTTTTCAAAGCAAAACAAGGTGGCTCATCCCGCAGCCATTACCTTGCAGCTCCCAGTGCTCGCCCCCAATAAATAAATACAAGGTGTAACAGGGGTTTTTCAAAGCAAAACAAGGTGGCTCATCCCGCAGCCAATACCTTGGAGCCCCCAGTCCTCGCCCCCAATGAATAAATACGAGGTGTAATAGGGGTTTTTCAAAGCAAAACAAGGTGGCTCATCCCGCAGCCAATACCTTGGAGCCCCCAGTGCTCGCCCCCAATGAATAAATACAAGGTGTAACAGGTACATAGTGACCTCTCACTAAGTAAAATAACACACAGTCCATTAAAATAATAATTTATAAAATAAAAAAACATAACAAATTTAAAAAATGCTTGCTTGCAGTGGGCTTTGAACCCGCAACCCCAAACGTGTGAGTCGGGTACGTCATCCACTGTGCCACGACTCATACACCTACAAGCGCATCAAATTACTCCCTTATAACTCATATTAAACTGCTCGCCCTCAACTGCCCCACGCTTAGCTACCACTCGAAAAGTTTCCTATTCTATATTAGACAGTTTCCAACATCATATTCGTGTGGTCGGGACGATGCCTACTATATCCGAGTTTGAAGCTGCATCAGAGTTGTATGTCATGACGAATATATCTTAAATAATTCGAATTCTACTGGATGCTACTGATTTGGACGGGATCTCAAAAAGTTCCATAGACATGGTTTTACCCCACATCATTGTAGCCGTAACTTACATCATTGCATTACTACGTCTTGCTTTCCTAATCAGTGGAAGATTGCATCAACTCGCCTCATTGCAAAAAAGAGGTCTGCTGGTACTCCTTTTGAATTCCCTTCTATATATCTGCACTGTTCAACGCTTTTGGAGTATTAATAGCTGCACAAATAAGAAATCACAATAATCAGCTCCTGTTAGCTCTATAGTATGAGCTTAAGGCTGAGCATTGTTGCGCATGAACGATAAAAAGGATCCTTAATGATATTCGTACTCACTTTAACGAAAACTTTGCAACGCTACTTCGCCTATTTGAATTTTCTGAGGAATGAGAATCGCTTGACCATCAGTGGCTATGCTCTAACTAAAGGCCTACTTTGGGTTTAGTGACAATTCTTTAGCATTTATCAACAGCTGTTTAACCAACCAACACCAAAGTGTTGTAATATGGTCCGAAATGTCATGCCTTAGTGAAATGGTTTACGATATGCCAGAGGGATCAATATAAATTTGTCCACTGTGATTTAGCTTATTGAACAATGAAATTTTAACGCTGTGCGAGTGCATGCTTTAGGCGTATGATTTTCACTTCGATAATTGGTGCTCATGAAAACTCATCTGCCTCGCTGATGCCGTTCGGAGTCGGCATAAAACAAGTAGGTTCCGTCCCGCCAATTCGTAGGAAAAATTAAAAAGGAGCATGGCGCAAATTGGAAGAGAAGCTCGGCCTAAAGTCTCTTCTGAGGTTATCGCGCCTTACATTTATTTTTATTTTTTAATTGGTGTTCGAAACTTAATGCTGACATTTCACATGTTACCCTTTGGGCTACTAATAACGGGTCTCAACCCTAATACAACTTTTTTCCTGCCTATCTCGAAGAGAAAGTTGATTGAGACAAAAATTCCACCTTTCTACCGCCCAACTAGTAAATAAATCTTGTGAATTGCCCAATTATATCAAAACATCAGAATTAACATGAAAACAAATAAGATTTTTTTAAAAAAAGTTTTTAACTCGCCGATATTAGCTTCACTTGTATGCTTGTACATATAAAACTCTCTTTTATACCAAAAATTAAAAAACTGTTACGTATACGCAACGGTACCCCTCTTTTTAGGTGGTATGGATATGTTGCTTCTAACAGGGAATCCTTATAATGACCTGACTCAGAGGGCTGGTTCACGAATTGGATCAAAATTCGATGACGGAAGAACGGGAGCTGGTATCTATGGGCCGAACTTCAAGAAATCGCTACCAATGGGATGCTAGTCCACCATATTTCAGGCAGAAATTCATGCGATAGAAGTTTGTAATAGAGAATGTCTACGAGAGGCTGATCCTCGAAGAGCATCTACATTATGTCCGACAGCCAGGCGGCGCGGTGTGCCTTACAATCCTACACAATTACATCTAAGTTAGTGGATGACTGCATTGAAATCCTTAATGACCTGGGAGCCAAAAACAAAATTTTGTTAGGATGGGTTCCCGGACGTCAGGGACAGGAAAGTAATGAATATGCAGATACCTAGCCAAGCAGTGTGCTACAACAGCATTATATGGTTCAGAGCCATTCTATGGACACAGAAAAGCACACACTAGGGAAACCATAAGTAACTGGGAAACAAAACAATACAGGCGTGACTGGATTAAATGCCCAGTGCAAAGACAGGCAAAATTGT